>NC_142930.1:135611756-135649256 GCF_046866305.1 Octopus bimaculoides
CTGACAGGAAGAGGTCCAGCCTTGTCTTGAAGACACCTACATCCACCGCATACAGGTCTCTCAGGTCCTTCGGGAGGATATTGAAGAGCTGTGGACCTTTAAAGCCCAGGCTATTGCAGTATCTTGTCCTACATCTTGATGGCAAATTTGGAGTCCTTGGCACTATGCAATGGCGTCCAGTTCTTTTATTTGTGTAACTTTCGATGCCAAAGTTTGGGACAATTCCTTCGAGGATCTTCCAGCTGTATATTATGGCATATCTTTCTCGTCTACGCTCTAAGGAATAGAGTCTTAATCTCTTGAGTCTTTCCCAATAGCTTATATGCTGCATAGAGGCTATCTTCTTCGTGTAACTTCGTTGGATTGCCTCATATTTTTCTATATATAAATTGTGTGTGAAAGGTTAGTCGTTATAGCCAAGCTAGGAAAGACTATTAACGTTGCTATCGACTCTAATCGTGAATTTACATGTATTTTAGATATTAATGTATAAATCGTATGTACTCGTGCGTGTGTATGGGAGTGGCGATGTTTATTTTGCATCGCTAAGTAAGTAATTACTTAGCAGAGATAAAAATAAAACAGTTTAAAAAATAATAGAAAAAGTACCTGTAAGTATCTAATTCGGGAGAGATTGATAATATTTTTTATTGAATTACATATAATGTTTGCGAAGAATTTTTCCCACTATTGATGTCCTACAATATTTGATTGAAATAAGCATGATTTTATTTAAAGTGTTGTATTTTATAAATGGTGGAGAAGTTTATGTTTAAGTATCTAAAATGTTTGCATGTATTACTAAACACACACACACACACACACACACACACACGTACATATTTATGTATGCATGGATATATATATATATATATATATATATATATATATTGATTGATTGATAGAATTATTCAGGTTTTCGGTTATTCGTGTTCGAAAATGCAAATATTCCTGCCCTCCCTCTCTCACTCCCTCTCTCTCTCACGCATATGTATCTATCTATGTGTCTATCTATTTATCTATCTATCTATATATATATATATATATATATATATATATATATATATATATAACAGTTTTACTTGAAAACCAGTCGTATTTCCAAAGTAATTTGATGTTTCTAATGACTGAGTCACATGATATTACAAAATTGCTTTTACTCCTCAATGGCAGAATATGCATCAATTTAATTTTGGCTAACTTCTTACGTATATAATTAAAAATATCCGGTAGCAGAAAGATAGTGTTGCACTGTTACATATATAAATATGTATATATATATATATATATATATATATATATATATATATATATATATATATATATATATATATATATATATATATATATATATATATATATATATATATATATATATATATATATATATACATATATATACATATATATACATATATAATATATATATATATATATATATATATATATATATATATATATATATAGAGAGAGAGAGAGAGAGAGAGAGAGAGAGAGAGATGGTACAAAATATGGTACATAATAATTAGAGATACAAACATTGACATACTTCCCTTGTACATGCACACACATACACACACACAAGCACTCACACACAAATGCACTGACACACACAACCACACGCACAAACATTCACATAGCTCCCTTTTACACACGCACACACTCATACAGAGTTGAACCGCTGATTTGTTTCCCCCCTTCTTTCGTTATTCATCTATCAACCCTTCCTTTCTCATTCATATGTTATGACGGAGAAAAACAGAAGATACATGATGCGCTCTTGATCATTTCCTCTCTCTCATTGCTATTACTTTCTTTCACTCTCTCTCAGTCAGGGCTATTGCTCTCACTACATCACCTTTACTGAATTACTATTTCTCTCCCCACCCCCTTCACTTATACTACACTTTCCCCTCCTCCATCTCCGTGATTTTGGACAACTATATGAAATACTATACGCATTATAATATTAGGATATGTGTCATCCAGCAACCACCCACTTGACCCAAGACAGCACTACCTCCTCCAAGCACTTGATGTAGGCGTCCTTGTTGAATCTGAGGCCGTGTAGGAAGATGAAATGAGGCATAACGTTGCCAACACTAGTGATCACTCCAAACATGATGATGTTGACTGGAGGTTTGATTTTTATCACACTCGGTACATGTGCACAGGTTGAAGTGTCCTCAGATTAACACCCAAACACTCTGAAATGCTCGTATTGGAGCTTCCTGCTACAACGCCAAGCAGTGCAGCATATCATTCTCAAAGTTCTGGCAGAGTGAATTGCGTCATGGTGCTGATTTTCTCACAGATGTGCCCAACTGACTCTACTATACTGTGTAGTCAACAAAATCAAAAACGAACAATGTGCATGAGGAAAATTTAAAATATAAAGTGGCGATAGTTTACCCATCTGTGTATGTGTGTGTGCGTGCGCGTATCTACAAATAGAGAGAGAGAGAGAGAGAGAGAGATACTTTGTGCGCATCAGTTTCTGTGTCAGACAACGAAGTAGATTGCTTGCTTGTGCTTTACTCTAAATAGTTAGATACATGAACATATATATATATACATCAATTGAGTTATCGTCGTCTAGCAATAGAATATGGAATCTATATGTTAATTGATCTAATGTTAATAGAAAGTGATATGGTCCTAGAGCAACAGAACCCAACAATGACTATTTCATACTTTACTCCATTTTCATCTTAGCACACTTTGGTGTAGAATTCGCTCATACATACACATACACATGCACATGCACAATTTCCTTCGTATCTCTCTCTCCCTCTCCTCCTCTCTCCCTCTGTATATATATATATATATCGCACTTTCTTTTTCTATTTTCTTCTCTCCCCGCCCCTCTCTGTCACTTTCTTCATGTATATGTATATACACTTCTCTTTCCCGTCCCTCTGTATCTCTATCATTCTGTCCATTTCAGACAAAGACATATGTCTAGACGAGCATGCTTACACTCACACCCACATACACACACATATATATACACAAACACACAAACACACACATACACACACACATACACACACACACACATACACACACACACACACACACACACACACACACACACACACACACACACACACACACACATACAAAATAATCTAAAAGTATTTCTATAACTACTGTTGTTTCTGAGTCTGTTACAGTATTGTTATTGGATAAAAGTCTCAAAATTACATTTGTACTTTCTGTCTGGATCACTTGCTACTAATTTCTTTTCACACGCACACACACACTTGCGTGTGTCTGTTTATATATATAAACATATATATATATATATATATATATATATATATATATATATATATATATATATATATATATATATATATATTTATGTATGTATGTATGTATATATGTGCATCATACTGTATACGTGTACTTACATATGCATGTATGTATGTACGCACAGCTATGAGAGCGTGCGCGCGCATTTGTGTGCGAGCCTCTGCATGCATATGCACTGTTTCTTACTAAGACACACATATGAATATAAATACACGTATGTATAATACACATACACACACACCCGTATATATGTAGACTCACACTTGCATAGACTTTTACTATCATACATGTACGTATATTTATACGCGGGTACATATGTGTTTAGATATGAGAACGCGCACGCGTACATTCATCGACATATGTTTAAGTGAACTTGTGAGTGTGTGGGTACACTGTCGCATAGGCACGGAGGTGGTGGGAACGAGTGCTAATAACCTTCCTATATTTTGATTTGGTGCGGTATATTTAGCCCTGGTCTAGTCTTCATTGTGTACCTTGTTCTAGTCTATATATTTTATTTAATTTCCGTTTATTATTCGGTGCAGAAATTCTCCGCATACTTCCGCTATCTTCCTAACTCAACACTAATTCTTGACAATCCATTGGTCTGAAAATAGCCAGTCATTCGTGATCTGATATATTTCATCTGTAGTATTGTTAATCTCCGATATAATCTTGTTCAGATAGTTCTGTAGAATCACAACAGATATTTGTATCTTCTTCATTTTGGTATTCTGATGCAATTCCGTTCACCAACCAACGTATCTACCTAGTCTTGAATACGGATATAAGCAGGCGATGGCTTCTCATTCTGCCGCTCTATCTTTCTCTTCTTTCAATCCTTTTACTTATCTGTCTCTCTTTCGCCCCTTTCTCTCTCTCCTTCTTTCTCTTAATCTTTCTTTCCTTCTGTCTGTCTCTCTTACATCTGCACTAGCGTACACAGACATACTTACAGACACATAGAAACATGAAAATCGACATCAATATTTGAATACTTTGAATGAGCTTTTAACTGTCCAGTCGACTTCCTAGTGACGGTAGTTGAATTTCCCTCAAATCACATCCTGCTGAATTAAATTAAAGATAGACTCCTTAGTACAGGCCTAATATACGACCAATACAAAATTGATGGGAAGTGTTGGCATAATATTGATCACAAAACTTGCCCGAGTCTACAGTACAAGGCACCCAACGTACTACGCAGTGTGACTGAACCCGGAACTATGTAGTCGAGATGCAAGCGGCTTACCACGCAGTCAAGCGTGTATATATATATATTACAAATGATACAGACGGAAAATGGAATATATCAGAAACTTCATTACTCACAACGATCGTTTCAACCCATTTTGCATACACACATACACACACGCATACATATACATACATATATATAATGTATGTGTGTATGTATTGCATGCATACATATATTGTATGTATATATTGCATGATTGCATGTATGTACATGTATACATATTGTGTTTGTGATTGCTTACTCGTGTATTTATTCACTTAAGGCAGCAGATCTATCTTTCAACCTTACACCGTATTTAACTAATTCTGAAGGAGGTGTCTTTTCGTCTTTGATTTTATTGGTGGGAATAACTACTGAAAACAAAATTCGTAGCTGATAGCAATTTCTATTTAAACTACTCACGTGATAGTTACAAAGCTAGTTTAATCAAATATAACATGCCATATGCTTAGTTTTGCAACAAAATTGGCCTATATTATCTTTGATTAGCTTAAAAAATCGTTTGGCATCTCCACTCCCTTTCCGTGTTCAAGTAATATTTTCTCCTTCATCGACGATAACACTGTTCAAATTCGTTTTCAAATTTCACTCTCATCCATTCTCTGCTTCTCTCTCTCTCTTTCTCTCTCTCTCTCTCTCTCTCTCTCTCTCTCTCTCTCACGCACACACACACACACACACTCGTACACACCCACACATTCGTTATTTGGGACTATTTGTTGTATTCTTTGTTTGTTTGTTTTTTCTCTTCTTTTCGTTTCTAAGATTACATCGGGAATTTGTCTCAAATACTTCCAAGAAATGCAATATAAATAAATTGATTATATGTTTCTAAATTGAATCGTCTATATTTTATTAAATACAAACACACAACTGCAATACTCTATCATTGTTACTACTGCTGCTGCTTTTCCTGCAGTTTTGTTCAAATTCTGTGTTCTGCAATTCTAGGTACTGCCGTTGTTGTTTCCTATTGGTATGAGTTGTTTTTCGAAGAAACTTAATGTAGAACAATCAAATATCTATACAGAATGTAATTTTGTTATACAACTCGCTAAGTTCGAATCCTGCCAGACCAGGTGAATTTCTTCAGTGATTGTGCTCCATTGTTTCATATATATTTTGTAGTTATGTATCTTCTACATTTTATTTTTTACGTATCTCCGTGCCGTGAATTAACAAAATCGTTATAGCAACAACTTTCTTTGTTTAATTTAGTTACGTTCATTTCAGTTATTTGTTTCAATGCAGATAAGTGGAATGGTGCTTTCCGTCCCTCTGAGATCGATAAAATGAAGTACAACTACAAGACGACAAGACAGTAATCGACAGTAATTTTCATTATGCCTAGGGATGGAAAACAACATTTTCATTGTTTAACGCGATGAAATTGAAGAAAATAACAGATTGAGGCACTTACATTGATATGATTTCGCATTCAAACCCACTAATATAATATTGAGGTTGGCGAAATTTCCTATACAGGAAATCATTATTTGGTACTCTCCTTCATGAGTGTTCAAATAAGAGATGTAAGCACCACTGATGCCCTTTTGAAATGTATAAATATGACAACTTCCCATTTACAATTAATCTAACCAAAAATATGCATCTTTATGTACATGAATAAGAAGCCACGCGTCTGAAATGACAGTCGTAGAGCTGAAATAATTTCCAGTTTCGATTCACAATTCCCGATTGAAGCGTATTTTGCTCTTTTTCAGATCACACCTAAGTTTTAGAGTGTGAAATGTGCGAATATTTTTAACAATAGTTCTTCTGTTCGACCTGCTGGCGATGGAGAGGGAAGCCTTGATTTCATGAAAGAAATTAATATTATCTCGAAACTTTTCTGATAAACATTAATATATTTAATGACAAACGCGATCTAGTTAATTTCCGTTTACGGTTGTATTCTTTATGGCAGTGATACAAATAACAAAAAGGTAATAAAAACAATCTTAACTGGAAATATTATTCAGCTATTCTACAATAAATAAAAGAGCTGGAACGGCTGAGGGTATTTTTCGTTTCTTTTTTTCTTTTTTTCTTTTTCGACTGTTGTTGTTTTGTTAGTATCATTCGTTATTATTTCTTTTTTCATACAATATGGCGTCAATAAGCAAGGCGGAATGAATAACAGGAAATTACTTACGGTGCATATTATTGCCTTTTAATCACTTCACTCTTGAAATAAAGAGTCATGATGGAGTAACGAAAAGTGGCTTATTTCAACTCTCATAGTAATTTCTGTATGTTTGTTCTTATTTCTTACTTTAAAAAATACATATTAAACACATAATAATAATAATACCATTATGTTTGTTCTTATCCTTTACTTAATAACAAAAAAACTACCTATAAAGCACGTAATACCATACAACACATGAACAGTGTAAGCGTGAATAATCGCACTGTTGTCCTTGACTCAAAGTTTTTGGAGTTGCTACGTGGGTAGTTGGTTACCTAGTATTAGCAATTGCAATGTAGGATTCGTTGATTCAAACGACACACCGCTATATGTTTGCGTTCATATATATACATGCAGGCGCATACATACATACATACATACATACATACATAACATACATACATGCGCGCGCGTGCACACACGCACACACACACACACTCACACACACAAACTGAAAAGATCCATATTATAAAATATTTCATTTGCGTTGTCAGACGCATCAATTTTGATGGATGATTGGAGACAGCGTATACAGTTATATTAATGCTACTGTGGGCAGAAGGAATGGAACTGAGTATTGAGTACTACAATTAAAGTTCATCTTACTGGAATCCGAAACCATTTCTTAAATATTTCAATATAGGCGCCGGTGTGCATGTACGGCGAGCTTCTTTCAGTTTCCATGTCTCACTAGCAATCCAATGGGGGATAGTTTCTTTCAGGAGATTCTGTGATCAACATTGTCGAAAGTGTTAGTCTTTTGGTTGTACAACTTAGAAGACGACAATTTAATACAATTGATATTTTTAACAAATAATCTGAGACGAAACAATTGCTTCAACAAAACAAGCACGAAAATATGTATTACATTTAAAAATATTTATTAATATTTCACATTTATTTTATAGAATCCGGTAGCGATGACAGCATTTCTACTAACGAACATTTTATTGATAATTCTCAGTTTATGATAAGTATATGTGGGAAGGTTTATGTATCTATGAGCAATAATGGTGTACAAACTCAATCTTTAACGAAAATATCTTAAAAACTATTAATTCATTTTCAGTTAACCTTCCCACAAATAGTTTTGTCATATGACAACTAAAGTCTAACGTCAATTTAAAACTGTACAGTGGATTTAAATAGAAAAATGTTATAAAATCTTTTTGGTATATAAACATTGTATTTTGAGAAATAACCGGTTTCGTGTTGTCTTTTCAAATTTCTCTACTTCATTGTAACGTGTTCGCTTCAGTCTGAAAAAGAAGAGTTCTAGATAGGGGGAGGTAATTAGGGATTTCTTCCGGTATAGGGCAGATAATCGAAATCTAGGAGGTGGTAGAATTTGATTAATTTATCATGGTTTTGTTTTATATTTTTTTCCTTTTTTCTCAGTGGGGTGATGAATTTCCTTATTTAAATGTGTTAGCAATGGTTAAGTTTGGGTTTGTATTTTTGAATGAAAAAGGTTTCCTTATTTAATCTAATCTGTGTTGGTGTTTTAATGGCACAATGATAGAAAGGAAAGATTATTAATTATGGTAGCATTTGTTTTGCGCATTTCTCAATATGATCACTAAAAGGTATCATTCGGTATTCTGGGCATATATATACGTATATATGTATATATGTATATATGTATATATATATATATATATATATATATATATATATATATATATATATATATATATATATATATATATATATATATATATATATATATATATATATATATATATATATATATATGCGAGTAAAAATAAATACAAAAAAGGTGGCTTTTTTGTATGATCGTGTATAGAGGAATATATTATTTTGTTTAAAAGAGTTCCAACACTGTCTGTTTTTTATGTTTTATTTATATTCCTGCAGAACCAATGTGGGGTATAGAATATGGATTATACAATATATAATATAAAATAAAATAAAATAAAAATGGATGGCACCATGAAAGAAAGTATTGAATGTAGATGAAATATTGGGTGTTCAATATAAAGGATCAAATATATAAATATATAAATATAAATATATAAAGGCGACTCGAGTTTCAGGGCTAATTCCCTTCGTCATGGCCGGTATGACAGACTTTAACAGACTGTTAAAGTCTGTCATACCGACCATGACGAAGGGAAATAGCCCTGAAACTCGAGTCGCCTTTATATATTTATATTTATATTTATATTTATATATTTGATCCTTTATATTGAACACTCAATATTTCATCTACATTCAATACTTTCTTTCATGGTGCCATCCATTTTTATTTTATTTTATTTTATATTATATATTGTATATCATATTATATATTGTATATTCCATATTCTATACCCCACATTGGTTCTGCAGGAATATAAATAAAACATAAAAAACAGACAGTGTTGGAACTCTTTTAAACAAAATAATATATATATATATATATATATATATATATATATATATATATATATATGCGTGTGTGTGTGTGTGTGTGTGTGTGTATATGTATATATATGCATATACATGTATATACATATATATGAATATGTATATACATATGTTTATGTTTATATGTATTTACATATGTATATACATGTAGGCATGTGTGTACATATATATAGTTACTTATGCGCATACAAGCACACACATCTATAGATACTTGTACATATATAGATACACTAACACAACCATCCATATTTACATATATGCATTGAAAAATGTAGACTATATTCGGCAGTAAAATGAATTCCTAGTCGTCTAGTGTATAATAACATCCATAAATATCAACATTGATGTAAGCATAAATCGCTAATCTAAATATGGAGAGAACGATAGTGATTTGAAAATGTGAAGAGAGAGAAATGCATAGAGATGAGGAGAGATTTTAGCATGAACACATCTGTCACTCTTGCAAATTTACAGCTGCTTCGAATATATTAAAGTTTCGATACACATTTTTCTGTCTAATTTATTTCTTTATTCATCCATCTGTCTATATATTGAAATATTTATTTATCTTTTCCCCATCTTCGTATTTAGGTATATCATTTTCTTTTCGCAGCTGGGAACTGTGAGGGTAGAAGTAATATGGCATAAATGTATTAAGATATAAAATTATCGTAAGTTATATAAAAGGTGTGAAATGAAACGAGAAAAAAAAATTGAGTAAATAATATACATAACAACTTTATTGAATGACAAATTCTTTTTGGTAGTTCACTTTTCGTTAAACTATTTTGATATACATAGAATATGTAGACATTTTAATATATATGTATATATATATATATATATATATGTATATGTGTGTGTGTGTGTGTATGTGTGTGTATGTGTGTGTGTTTGTGTATATATATATATATTTATACATATATATATATGTAAAAGTAAATATATTTATATATACACATATATATACACACAAACACACACACACATATTTAAATACATATATACAATGCATGCATATATACATACATATATATATATATATATATATATATATATATATATATATATATATATATATATATATATATATATTTATATATATACGTATGTATATATATATATATATATATATATATATATATATATATATATATATATATATATATATATATAAATATATACAAAGATATATATATATATATGCAAGCATCGCTAACAGGTTTGTTTATTTACCTGTTAAGCTGGTCTAAAATAAAGTATAAACCACATGTGTTGGCGTAGATATATATATATATATATATATATATATATATATATATATATATATATATATATATATATATATAGATATATATATATATATATATATATATATATATATATATATATATATATATATATATATATATATATATATATATATATATGGGAACACAAGAATATTCAAATATTTCATTGAAAGTTGTCTTGCAAATGCGTTGAAATGAACACTTTATGAAATTAACCAGAAATAGATTTTCCAAAAGAAATCTTTTCATTATATAAAGGAATATTTTGCCTTGTGATATTATAATACACACACCCACACGCATGTCTATTATATATCCATACAAACACATATCTATGTATATAATGTGCACAAATTTATATATGAATGAATAAAACCTACATATATGTACAGTAGAACCCCCTGCACTGATAGGAACTGTATCGTATGTAGATTTAGCCCACAAACGAACTGCAAAACTAGAAATGTGGTCTATAGTATAAGATGTACAGAGGGACGATGCAGAAATAAGACAACGACATATGTAGGCGAAACAGCAAGGAGTATAGGGGAGCGGGCAAACGAACATTGGAGGGAACTTAAGGAAGGGAAGAACTCATCAGTTCTGCACCAGCACGCTGGGCAAGAACATAGAGGCTCAATCAACAACATAGAAATTAAAATCTTATCTACACATAGCAGTGATGCACCACTTAGACAAATTACTGAAGCTACACACATAATAGAAGGGAAACCTAGCCTGAATAGGAAACTAGAATGGAACACTAACATACGCCACTAACAAACCACAGCATGTGACAACATGTTACCCATAAACCAATAATAGGAACAAAGTATAATACAATACATAGATAAACAAATGGAATTAAATACTACATACGTTAACAAAATTTAATTAAACACAAAAAAAAAAAAAAACGCAGACACACACACACACATGAACATATAAATAAATAAAAACTAATACAAACGAACACGTATTAACAGAGAATATAGGTGATACAGACACTCCCCATACACACATGCACTTACAAAAGACACAGACACATTGAAGGACACGCATGCGTAGACACATACAATAGGAATACAAAATACAAAATGGCTGATAGTTAGCAAGGTGAGACACACATAAGAAAGAAGGAAACAAAGGACCACTGATGAGGTCACAGAAGTGTGACGAAAGAACTCTGGCCGAAATAAGATTAAGATTAAGATTAATGTAATATAAAGCTGAAAAAAAAGAAAAAAAAAAAAATTAACACCAAATATACAGTGCGTGTGTTTTTATTGGCTAAACTGGCAATATGACCATCCCCAAGTACAACAACATATATATATATATATATATATATATATATATATATATATATATATATATATATATATATATATATATATATATATATATATATATAAAAGGATGGCTCCCTCACAGACAGTCCAACTAGGATCAGTGAGGTACTGAATGAGCAATTCAAAAGTGTCTTCACCACTCTATTGGAGCACAGACAAGTGAACAAACCAGTGGACTTTTTTGCTACCTTCCCTATAACCAGTGAGGCAGTTACGATGGAATACATCAACATCAGCGAAGAAGATGTACTACTAGCTATACATGAAGTGGACTCAAACTCAACTGCTGGCCCTGATGGTTTCCCAGCAATCCTCCTTAAATCGTGTAAGCATGCCCTGGCAAAACCCCTCCAGATCCTCTTCCAGAGCATTCTCGCAAACGGAAGACTGCCAAGCAAGCTGAAGAAGGGAATAATATGCCCAATCCATAATGGGGGAAGCAGAGCAGATGCCAAAAACTATAGGCCTATCTCCCTGACTTCACACATCAGCAAAGTCATGGAAAGGATAATCAGAGGAAAACTAATCGCATTCCTTGAAGGAAATAAATTGCTGAGTGATACCCAACATGGCTTTCGACCAGGTAGGAGCTGCCTGACCCAGCTCCTACAACATTACGACTGGGTGTTGAGGCAGTTACTCAACAACTCATATGTGGACCTAATATACCTTGATTTTGCAAAAGCTTTTGACAAGGTGGATCATGGTGTGATATGCCACAAACTCCGTGATCTTGGTATAGCTGGAAAACTTGGAGAGTGGTTACATGACTTTCTGAAATATAGACGTCAGACAGTAGTGGCTAATGGAGCCACTTCTATGAAAGCACAAATAGTGAGCGGTGTTCCACAGGGCACTGTCTTGGGACCATTGCTTTTTATATTTGCTCTCTCAGATATGCCTTCAAGTGCCCAGGTAACCACTCTTGCAAGCTACGCAGACGATACAAAAGTCTCGCAGAAAATACAGAACTCCAGTGATGTTGCACACCTGCAGCAGGAATTGGACTCAGTTTACAGATGGGCTGAGGACAATAATATGCAGTTTAATGCTGAAAAATTCCAAGCCCTGCGCTACCAACGTCCAAAACTGAATATGAAACTTACAGAGTACACTGGTCCGCAGGGAATTTCAATTTCAATCCCAGAGCCTAAATCAGTGAGAGACCTGGGTATCGACATGAGTGATGATACCTCTTTCCAAGTGCACATTACCAGAATGGCAACAAAGTGCAGACGATTGGCTGGATGGATCCTGAAAACATTCAGAACCAGAGATAAGGAAACCATGATGATCCTCTGGAGGACATTCGTCCTCAGCCTCCTGGATTACTGCTCATAGCTGTGGTCACCCACCAGTCTGAAATTAACAGCAGACCTTGAAGCAATCCAGAGGAGATTCACAAAGAAGATTGTCTCTTTTCAACTGCTCAGCTACTGGGAAAGGCTGAAACAGCTAAGACTCTACTCCCTGGAGAGAAGTCGGAAGAGGTATGCAGTAATATACATCTGGAAGATCCTGGAAGGAATTGTGCCAAATTTTGGCATTGAAAGTTACACCAATGCTAGAACGGGACGACACTGCATAGTGCCAAAGATCCCAGCAATGCCATCGCGCTTCAGGACCAGTTACTGCAACAGCTTGGGATTCAGGGGCCCGCAGCTTTTTAATATTCTCCCATGGAGCCTGAGGAATCTGCACAAAGTAGATGTAGTTTTTTTTTAAATCAAAGCTGGACCTCTTCCTATCGAGAGTCCCAGATGAACCTACCTCGCGGCAGGAGCTGCAAATGAGGGTTGCTAAATCAAACTCCATTCTTCACCAAGTGCCACATATTGTAAGAGGCTCCCTGTAATAACAGTGTAGTAACACGGTGGTGCATCAGCATGGCCGCAGCTCTAAGATGAAACTATAAATATATATATATATATATATATATATATATATATATATATATATATATATATATATATATATATATATTTATATACCTACATACATATTCATATGTATATGTTTGTGCGTGTGTGTATATATATACACATTCATATATATAGAGAGAGAGAGATAACTTTCTTTTATTAGCCACACAGGGCTGCACACACAGGGGACAAATACAACTGTAGAGCTTTTCTTTAAAAAAAAAAAATCCGATCAAAAGGGATCGGTAAGGGCAAAAAAAAAATGGGGTATCGTATATCACAGAAAATGTCAATTGTGTAAAATGGGGTAACATTAGGTTTATCCATGGAGAGAAAAGCCTACGGAAAAGACCATGGTAACCTCAGCAGGAAATAGACACATGAGAGCGAAGTGCTCTCTCTCTCTTTTTTTTTTAAATTTTTTTTTTTCGATTTATAGGATCATGCTCAAAGAGGTATCGTCACTCTCACGCACCATCTTTGCTACATTCACCCACCTTTTAATGAAACTTTCACGAGACAAAAACTGTCTCTCTATTCTCACCTTCCTTTTCAAGTAATACTTGAAAAAGTTGATGAGCGATTGGCCAGAGAGGTAAGTTTTCGTCTCTAATCCTTTCGCTCGGGTCCACCACACACATTCTTTCACCATGGCCACCAGTATGATGAACACTGCCTTGCCTTCCCTGTTGAGGGATGGTGGTGGAGCAATTTGCACAATAGACTCGGCTGACAGGCGGACTCGTCCCACAAGTGACAGCAGCCGTTCGGCATAAGCCCACAGGTCGGAAATCCTTGGACACTGCACGAGTGCGTGCAGAACGGTTTCGTCGCTCTGACCACATCTCGGGCATGTCGGTCCGGTGTGTCTCGAACCGTGTCTGTAAAGCTTATCCCGAACGGGTAATGCTTCTCGATAGCACTGCCTGGCCAGGGATCTCTGGTGGTTGTCCATAGGTCCCGGCCCGACAGTTGTCCTGAACAGGCGGGTCAAGTGTTCCTCGTCGACGTCCAGATTCTGAGCGCGCCGCACAAACGGCGACCACACCTGTTCACCGTCGTCTAGGAAGCGCCGGAGATGTCGCAGTCTCAGCGCATGTCTGCGCATCATCAACCACGGCATACCCATCCGTCCATTTAGCGGCTGTTGACAGCAAACGGATCGCCTAACCATCGGAACGCTTCCCTTCCACAAGAAGCGGAAGAGTATGCGTTCCAGTTTGGTGATGGTAGGGTCGGGACAAGGCATGATAGTCAGACGGTATTCGATGACGGATGCAATGTACGCGTTCGCCACCTCCGCCCTACCTTTTAGGGATAGCTTCCTCTCGGCCCATTGCCGGGTGAGAGTGACCACCCTAGTCGTTATTTCGCCCCAGTTCTTCTCCATTTAGAGGTCCGGACCGAACCAGACTCCGAGCAATTTAACCGGCCCGTCGGTCCAGCGTCCCACAGTGGAGACGCTGTTAGACGGCATGGGCTTGCTTCTCCAGGTGCCGAGCCGCAAGCCCACTGACTTATCCCGGTTAATTTTTGCTCCCATTACCGCTTCGTATTCTTTTAGTCTCTCGCTGACCAGCTCGATGTGCTTTTGGCTCGACACTATGACGGTGACGTCGTCCGCGTATGCAGACACGCTCGTCCCACATCCCAGCTCTCGTGGGATGCCCCTCAGCGTCACCAGCTTCCGCAGTAGAGGCTCAAGAGTCAATACATACAGAAGGGCCGAGAGAGGGAATCCTTGACGAACCGAACGCATGATGCCGAAGGGTCTGGATAGATGACCGCTTACGCGAACTACTGTGCGGATGCTGCTGTATAAGGCAGTGATCCAACCGCGGAAGACGGGACCGAAACCAGCCACTATGAGGACGGCTTCCAAGTAGTGATGGTCTACCCTATCGAAAGCTTTTGATTGATCCAAATTGATCAGCGCCCCACCCATGCCAGGTTCCTTAACTACCCTGTCCATGATGTAGCGGATCAGATGAAGGTTGTCATGGATACTCCTACCCGGCACGGCGCACGTCTGCGCCCTGTCGACTAGTTTCTCGATGACAAGCGCCAACCTCTCGGCTAACACTTTGGCCAAAATTTTCAAATCTGCGTTGAGCAGAGTGATGTGCCAAAAATTATTTATGATGTTCCCCTTGTTTGGGTCTTTCTTTAGTAGTGCCACTGCTCCTCGCTTTACAAAGACGGGGATGCTCCCGTTTTGCTGCCAGTTGCAGTAGACAGCTGCCAAAACGCCTCCAAACAAGTCTGGCATATGACAATAAAGTTCGTAGGGCAGACCATCCAAGCCTGGCGACCTGTCTCCCTTACAGCCTGCCATCGCATCCCGTACGTCCGCGGCTGTGATGGGTCTTTCACAACACTCCGCCTCTCTTGCTGAGAGTCGTGGCAGGCCATGCAGGTAGGCACTAAAGTCTACTCTGCGTTCTGATCGACCAGTTGTCCCGAACAGTCGGGCAAAGTGCTGTTGAAAGGCCTCGCACATCCTTTCAGGTTCGAGTAATTCGCGCCCTTCTTCATCTGTCAGAGACCTAATGGTGGCTCTGTTGCCTCGTTGCGCCTCCGCTACTCGGGCCTCTCGTGCCGTTCCAACTCCCTCGTCCCTCAGAGCACGCATCCTAACTCTGACAACGCATCCTTCGTGTTTGGCGTTGAAATGTTGGTCGAGGGCCAACCTCGCTGCCATTACGTTGGACGCGATGCCAGTACTAAGTGCCTCTTCTAATTTCTTAACTAGGTCTCCCTCTATTCTATTTCGGTCTAACGCTAGGGCTTTACTGTACCTAACCGATTCTGACTTGATTGCTTTTCTGAGGGCATACCACCATCTGTTGTTGATGATGGCACCCGTTAATGCTCTCTTAACTAAAGTGCTAATCCGGACCCTGTAAGCCTGGCGTGCCGTGAACGACGCGTTCAGCTTCCAGTAACCGGGACCCTGTCTATGTGTCTTATCTAAGTCAAGCGTACAAGTGACAAATTTGTGGTCTGTGTAGCTAACTATGTGGAATTGTGGACAACCTACTCTATCCTTATTCACTGTCCTACAGAATACCCTATCTAAGTACGATCTGGACGACCCGATGCGGTTACTCCATGTCCACATTAGCACATTCGGGTGGTCTAGTCGGTACCTGTCAGACAGTTGGAAACGTCTGAGCAGGTCTTTGAGGCTTTTGCATCCCTTTCTATTGCTATCGCTGCCTGCGTAATCTAGATGCGTGTCCAGGGTAGCGTTCCAATCCCCCACTAGAAGTAAAGGTCGAGACGTTCCCAAGAAAACCTCTAGACGTCGATAGAAATCTGGCTGGCCTGTTAAAGACGGTGTATAAACTGCTATCAGTCGAAAAGCACGCCCATTGCTGCCGTCGGCATCCAAGAGGACCAGCCTACCCTCCGGGTCAAGGAAAATTGCTTTTACTTTGAGGTCCAAACTCTTCCGAAGAAGCACCGTGGTGCCTCTTCCACCCATTCTCGGCAGACATGGAGAAAAATAAATGTTGAAATGTCCGCCGAACATGTGCTGGAGGGCCCGCGGGCTGTGGAGTCTGGTCTCGCTGATGGCTATGACATGCAGATTTTGTGACTTGATGTCGTTTAACAGATACCCTTGTTTCCAAGGCGACCCCAAGCCACGTACATTTATACTGCCTATTTTGAGCATGATCCTATCAAAATTTGTGTTTTACACACGAAAGGAGAAAGAGAGAGAGAGAGAAAGTTACTTACTCTCCGAAAGTTCTTGGTTCTTCGCCTCACAGTCTTCTCTCAGAAGGTCTTTGTACAGTTTTTTAGATGAATATTTCTGGAATCTCCCGACTGCATCCGGGTAGAGAGATTTCAGTGTATTGTATGTGCTACGTGTTACGTGTATGATTTTGATGTGTTGTGGTGGTGTTGTGCGTGGGTGATTGCTTGTTTTCGTGTCATTTTCTGTTATGTTAGTGTTTGACCTAATAAATTTCATTAGGTCTGGATTGTTTGTGTTTATCGCCGTCAACATTGTTGTGGGGTTCTGTGTTGGTGCGTTTGTGTTGGTGTTTTTGTTTTCTGTGGATGTGTTGGTTTCGGGGCTGGTAAACCTCCCCGCTTTGTTTGTTTGTTTTTCCGTTCTATTTTTTCCCTCTTTTTCTTCTTCCCCCCGTGGCCACTTGCCAATCCTCTGTGTCATCTTCATCTGACGACATGTCGGAGGAATCGGAGGGTGGGAGGGGAAGGGTGTTGGGGTCTATTTTTGTGTGGGTTGATTTTGTTGTTGGTGATGTTGGTGCTGTTTCGTGACAGTTGGGATGTGGTGTTTGGGTTTGGGGGGGGGAGTCTTTTTCGTGTTCCCTTCTTCTTGTGGGGTTGTTGTCGTTGGTGGTGGTGGTGGTGATGGTGCTGATTCTGTTCTTGGTGGTACTGTTGGTGTTGTTGTTTGGTTCGGCTGGGTTGCTGGCTGGTGACGATTCTCCATTTCGTTGTACAGCTGCTTGACCAGTTGTGCATATGGCGGTGTAGGCAGTAATGCTGCTTTTATCTTGTGCTTTTGGTTTTCTTGTGGTTGTTGTTGTTGTTGTCTTTCTTGGTATTGTTGCCTTTGCTCCTGGGCTACTGGGCATGTGTTTCGAAGGTGAGTTTTGCTACTACAAACGTAGCAAACTGGCCTTCTGCCTTCGACGGAAACATGGTGAAAGAATGTGTACTCCGGTTCATTGTTGTTCTGACAGTAAATGGAAAAATGGAATTCACGCATATAAGAAATGCTTGAAATGGAAGAGATTAAAAGACTGGGAGAGATTATGGTTCAAAGAAAAGCAGTGATCAAAAAATAATGCACGTGATGTGCTATTGCTATATCAGGAGGTAAGCGTAATGACAAAAAATGCTGTGTAAGAGAAGTTTGGAAAATGCGTAGGTGTCGAAGAGACTATACTAAATTTTCATGAATTAGATAAATTACAGAAAGGGTTCAATAATTTAGAGATAAGGTTTTATCGTGTATGTAAAGTTAGAGCGACATGACAGGTAGGAGAAATATTCTACATAATCATTTAAAATAGAACGCAATAGAAACGCATATTAATATAAGTTTAAATCTTTCCTCACACATTTGTGACTTCTTCAGCGACACTTTCCATCATCGCTTGTACTTCTGCCCCAGGAGCACATCAGTTAAAATAAGAACAGTAAGTAATAAACGAATGTAGAACGAATATGTAGGGCATGTTTTTACTTGGCAAAATAAAAAGAAATATGACCATCTCGAAATACAACAATATCTGTTTCAACACATGGTTTCACGTCAGGATTCTTGAAACACAATTTCATAAATGTCTGTGTATACATACATACACACACACACACACACACACACACACACACACACACACACACACACACACACACACACACATATATATATATATATATATATATATATATATATATATATATATATATATATATATATATATATATATATATATATATGGAAAATGCAAAAGAATATCATAACTATTTTACATATGGATTATCTTTTAAATTTCTCCCTCATACGCACATAAGAAATATTTGATCAAGACTTTGATCAGCGTAACTTAAAGAGGTTATTGTTATTCAAACTCCAGTGATTGACCAGCCTTTACTAATCATACCTGGGATTTAACGCATTCCAATCGTTCAGCATTTTTGTCAGGTTACATGAGGAAATTGATATCTGATATGTTCTTGATTTACGATGGCTGGTGTCAGCCGCGCGTATTTCTATTTCACTGCTATTTTTGAGCAATTGCAGAAGTACCATTGAACAATTGCAGTCTATATAGATATAAGGGTTCAGATAAAGAGGAATTATAATCTCTACGATGTCACAAATTCACTAAGTTTTGGTTTGCTAACTTAATCAAGTTATTTAAGAAAGGAAATGAAATTGTTTGATGCCTTTCCACCCTATTATCCACAATGCATTTGAGCGAAAATTAAGCATGATAATAAGCTGACGTGGAAGTTTGAGTATCTGTCTTAATATAAATCAAGCATGTATGTTATCTAATACGTCACGGAAAAATAATACTTGCGGCTTATTTGTGCTGACTGTATTAATTACCTATCCAGTTGTCAGTCTGAAAAAACTTTCCATCCAAGACCATCTCGTCTTTGAATTGTTCAAAATTAACGAATTTAATATAATATTATCCACAGTGAACTTTACTTTATAAGACAGTAAGGTACGATTTAGGATGATTTGGTTCCTGTTTCTCTCAGATCAATCCACCATGCAAAGGCTCCATGTCGACTCATTCACTTCAAATGTATATGATCATGCTTAAAGGTAGATAAGCTTCATTAAATCAATGTCTCCTAGAATACCGACAGAAAATTGGATATGAAATTGAAATGTCTATGAATTGTTCGAAAACTACATCTAAAGAAAGAATAATCGATGAATGAATAAGAAATTAGATAACCGATTTAGAATTATTACAATATGGTAGACATGAAATCAGATAAATCCTCTCGCATGAAAGGATTTAACTTTAAATTCAATTTATTTTAGACTATCAGATAAGCACAGGCTCTCACACATAACATACATACACACACACTCACTCAATCACTCACAGACCACCTATATATAGATATACGTATTTATTTTTATACGCATATAAATATACATATTAATAGATGTGTGTGTTTGTGCGTATTAATACTAATATTGTATATGTATATTAATTCATATGAAACTTATTCATACTTACACATATATATATGTATATATACACGAATACACACACACACACACACACACACACACACACACATACATACATACATACATATATATATATATATATATATATATATATATATATATATATATATATATATATATATGTATGTATGTATGTATATGTTAACATGTATCTAAAGACATATGTGCATGCCTGTTTTTAAGGATACAGAATTATGGAGTGGAGACACACGTAGATACTTACACACTCATATATGTATCTGTCTATATTTACATATACGTGCTTGTGCTTATGCGAATGTTTCTATATATCCTTTTATACATTTGTAATGTATAAGATATCTAAATTTGCTCACATCTCATATGAAAACTTATTGATCCAACCAAACTAATTTCTCACTATTGTATTTCATTGTGCCTATCTAATTTGCAATATTTTATTTTGTATGTAAAATACGTAGGAGTACAATTGCTGTCAATCTAATGTATGTGTACCAGTGCATCAATGGTGATGAAAGTAAATGAATACGAATAAAACCGTAGAAATATAACTTCATAAACTGCAAAAACCTTCATTTATCAAAACGTTGTGTCCACTAACGGCTGTGGCTTGGTGACGTAAATCTGAGAAGATATTATCCTCTTTTGACTACAACTGCTGAAATAACAATGCAGTGTATCCCAGCAAAGGTCAAATTGTGAGTGCTTATCATCTTTCACTGCATCCAAACAATGTATCTCAACTTCTCCAGATATAAAACACATTAGTGAAATCCTCTGTGTTGTCACTGAAAGTTATTTGGGTCTCCGGCGTGTCTTTATGGACAGTGACCCTGAAAAGTTCGTGGTCAGACTATCAGAACACTAAATTAAGTATTGAAACGATTTGTATGCGTTATGAACATTCCCCCCGGTTTAGTAAATCAGGATTCCTAACTTGGGAGTTTGAAACTTCGAGAAAAGCATACGTCGGTACATCAATCTCGGGAGTTTATCGTCTCAAAAAGGTTAAAAGGCAAGGTTAACTCCGGCCAAAATATAGAATTTAGAGCAATAATGTTGTGTAAAGAAAATTCCATTTAACAGTTTCCCCCACTCTGTATGCATAATTTTTTTTCTGATATGAGTCCGATCACTTTAATTCAGCTTTTAGTCAGTTAAAATCCTGCATTAATTATCTGATTGCTTGAAAGTAAAATTGCTGGATATATTGTATATCCCCAAGAAATATTTACAACATAGATTAAATGAAATACCTATCACTATTGGACGTTATAATCTACTTGCATCCACGGGGGATCTTTGGAAACATGCTATTGTGACTACGTTAGAGTATATTTCATGTCATTTTGTCTGTGTATTTACACACACACACACACACACACACACACACACACACACACACACACACACACACACACATACAAACACATGGATAAATACAGATAAACTGTATAAATATTTGTAAGAACATGTGCATGTTTATTTACGCGAATGTGTGTCATATGTATTAAATATTTATCTCTCTGTCTCTGTCTCTCTCTCCCTCTCTCTTTCTCTCTCTTCCTCTCTCTCTCTGTCTGTCTGTCTCTCTCTCTCTCTCTCTCTCTCTCTCTCTCAATATATATATATATATATATATATATATATATATATACATATATATATATACATATATATATATATATATATATATATATATATATATATATATATATATATATGTATGTGTGTGTGTGTGTGTGTGTGTGTGTGTGTGTGTGTGTGTGTGTGTGTGTGTGTGTGTGATTGTGTTGTGTCTGTGGCTAGCATATGATGGCTTTGTACTTAGCCTTGGCTCCTTTATACACTCTAATTTGGTCCGTTTGGTTGTAGCCAGAGAACTGCGTGCGGTAGATGAGGTGTTATATACGTCTTTCCAATTCCATAGAGTCACAAGTGCGAAATATATTCCTCATCACTCTCACCAAGTCTGCTATAAGAATATGGAACTTGGCGTTGTACGCAATAGCTGTGTTCTTGTTGGCAAGGTATCTGGAGGCCATAGTGGGAGTGAAGGACCTGGACCTTATTGTTCTTGGTCTCCAGCCAGAGTTCCGTGTCTAAAAGTGGTAGCCTATAATTCGGGTGCCTGTTAGGGTAGTCTATCGTTACTTTAATATTGTGGTGGATGGAGTTAGCTATTTACTGGATGCTCTTCATAATGTTAGCTTCTAGATCATTGCTAACAAACGGAAATGCATGCGTATATAAAGATACACATCATAGACGAACAGAATGGAATAAGCAGAGCAAGAGCACACACGACAACGAAGTGTCGCTGAAGAGGTTACAGATGTGTAATGAAAGATTTCTGGACAATGGACACGAGTTAGAATAAGAACAGTAATAAACAAGTGAAGAACGAATATATATAGCGTGTGTTTATTTGGCCAAAAAAAAAATGTCCTTCCCGAAATACAATAATATCTGTCTCAACACATGACTTCACATCAGGATTCTTGCAACACAAATTCATAAACGTGTATATGTGTGTGTGTGGTGGGGGGGTTCATATATATCATCTCTGTATTTGTCCATATGTCTCATTGCGCGCGCATGTATATTTGTATAATTTCATAATCTCCTCTGTAATATATAATCATATATAATTAGGGTTGTATGCTTTTGTAACATATTCACTCATAAGGCAAGAAACATGCTCTCGAGAGTCAGTAAAGTTGCTGGTTGTTCTTGTTCTCTATAAGCATAGATATGATTTGCTTAAATGGATAATGCATTTAATTACATATTCCTGGGGCAAATATTGAAGTCTTCAGGTAATTTGTCCGCGAAGTTTCTCGGTGGAACCCAGCATGGCAGAGGAGTGGTTCATTAAAATGTCCGAAATAGGTACCAGTTCTATCGGGAATCGTATATGAGGTAGACATTTCAGAGTTATATATGGCGTATTTGGCATTTCAGCCCCATCTTAGATTCATCATTCAATTGCCCCAAGGTGGATCACAAACTAAAGTAACAATCCGAAAAGAATAGACGTTTATTTTTATATTATTTTAAAGATTTACCCGTATATGCCAATATAATTCATTGTTGATATGATTTCTTGATATTATCATCCTAAGTCATTTCTACCCATCATTCGTGTCTATGAAATTTTGATTTCATTTATTAAAGACAATACGGCGTTATTTGAGGGGGAAAGAAGCAGTAGTGGCTGTGTGGTAAGAAGCTTGTTCCAACCATACGGTTCCGGATTCAGTCTCACTGCGTGGCACCTTGGGAAAGTGTCTTCTACTATAGATCGGGACGACCAAAGCCTTTTGAGTGGAATTAGTACACGGAAACGGAAAGAAGCCCACCATATATATATATATATATATATATATATATATATATATATATATATATATATATATATATATATAATGTATGTACTTGTATGTCTGTCTTTGTCTCCCCTGCACCATCGCTTGACAACCGAGACCGATAGAATAAGTCTTGGATTCGATTTGTTCGACTAAACGTGGTGCTAGTAAACGAAAAAAAGAATATCAAGCAAACTAATCGTCCACCTAGAGACTGTCTCCTTGTTTTGAATGTAAATATTGTGAGTGAATACCTGCATTTGTGTTCATGGAAACTATTGCCGTCGTGGTTAAGGTAAGATGACAGCGGCGTTAGGAGCATAAATGTTTATTATGCTATAAATATTGCTACTATGTTGCAACATTCTGACACAGACTATGGGACACAAACCAGAAATAATAAAACCTGACCACCATAAAATATTTATCAAAGGTATGCAGCCTCACTTGCTGTCGAATGAAAATCGATTGGTAAATAATGAGGATACAAATGTAAACATAGAACAAGTTCAAAATAGCTGACAGAATTTTGAGCTATACTCAGGATACATAAAATTTAAAAACCAAATAGTAAGAGTGGATAACCTGAAATATGATTTTCTGTTCCACTTTGATTTTTAACTATTGGTAAACACGAACAGAGCAAAGAAAACTTTCCTTTTCATGAAAGTTTTTATACAGAATGTACAAGTAATACTTATTTTGTTTTAGTTTTTGATGTTCTTCTTGCTGTTTGACATAAGTTTATTCTTGATCAAACGAATCTTTAATCATGAAGATTCAATCCGTGATCAAACCGTTATTCTTAGGAATAAATAGGAATACCTAACATGATATTCCATTCCCCGTAAAAACAGATTTTTTTGTAATTTAAGTTAGATTTAGTCATTATTTCTAGTTGGTCGAGCGACGCCACAAAGCTCTCATTTGCTTCTTTCTGTTTTTATTGCATACTAATGATGGCTATCCGTTTTAAACAAGGAATAATTCCACAGGTTGTGGACGTGTACTTGTGAGTGAGTTTATCGCAGTTGATGCACAGTCATACACATAAAATTTCATGACAATCAGAACCAAATTATTTCAGAAGGCACATTGAAAACACCGGAAGCTAGTAGCATCGAATCAAATAGTTATATGACAGAAGATGCAGACATCGTACTACACTGTAAAAGACTGTCAGTTTTATTGCGCAGTATTCTTTCAAAACAGCGTATTGCACCTAATGTAAAGTGAACCCAAACGCAACCAGAATGTTTCTATACTGTGAATCATCAAAATAAAAACAATATACATTCATCTACAGATCTCCTTTTAACTTCTCACAATGTTGCTCTCTATAACACCTGGTAAGTTGAAGAAACCAAATATCTCATTACGGAATATTCTTCAAAATAAGGCTTGATATAAAGATAGTGGAGGAAACAACTATATATATCCAAATTTGGAAAAGATGACAATTTACTACATGAAAGATAATATTTACAAAGTTTTATAAAAGCTTCATGGTCGCATGTATTTGAAATACCTGTTTGAGAACGGATATATTTAAGTCAAAGAGAGTAGAAAAGAGTGAAGGTAAGGAATATAGAAACAATTAAAAATAAATACAAAGTGAAATCATGAAGTGACTTTTCTCTCATGTAACTGATGTTTAGGAACTTTTAGGAGCGGTCGGGGCTGTGCGATGAGGAGTTTGCTTCCTAATCACATGGCTCCGGGTTCAGTACCACTGCGATGCGCCTTGGGCAAGTGTCTTCCACCATAGCTTCGATCCAACCAAAGCCTTGAGTGGATTTAGATGATGGAAACTGAAAGAAACCCATCGTAAATATGTGTGTGTGTGTGCAGGCGTGAGTGTGTATATGCGTGTGTTTGTCCTCCAACATTGCTTGACAACCGGTGTTAATGTGTCTACGTCTCCGTAACTTAGTGGTTCGGCAAAAAAACCGATAGAACAAGTATCTTCATCTTCATCATCACCATCTTCATTATCATCATAGTCACCATCATTGCTTTCCTCCTCGTCGTCATCGTTGTTCTCGTCTTTGTCATACTTGGGCATCACCATGGTTTTCGTCGTCGTCGTCGTCATCATCATTATTGTCATCATCATTATCATCATTATCATTATCACCACCACCATAGTCAGCATCATCATTAACATCATCGACGTCATCTCATCATCTCTATTATCATCATCACCGTCCTTTCATTTTGAGGCTCCACTAAACTGGAATTGTTGTGGAAGTATTTCATCAAAATCATTTCCTGTCACTTGTCAAGGTTACAGCACCATTATCATAAACCGTGACAGGTACAACATTTTTATTCCTTCGCTATTTTCGCTGCTCCTCAACCTAATATCCTTAAGAGGTTATGTTTAGTTTACTTTACTTTCATTTATATGCGTATATATACGTGAGTAAGTATCTATGCATCATCTATTTATGTGCATATAAATATACATATATGCCTATATATATATATGTGTGTGTGTGTGTGTGTGTGTGTGTGTGTATGTGTATACATACATATATAGAGAGACAGAGAGAGAGACAGACAGACAGACAGACAGACAGACAGAGACACAGACAGAGGCAAAGAGTGAGAGACAGGCAGACATGCAGATAGGTAGATATATATGTAGGTAGATAGATAGATAGATAGATAGATAGATAGATAGATAGATAGATAGATAGGTAGATAGATAAACAGATGCATGTATGTATGTATATTTTCTTTTTCTTTTACTTGTTTCAGTCATTTGACTGCGACTATGCTGGAGCACCGCCTTTAGTCAAACAAATCGACCCCAGGACTTATTCTTTGTGAGCCTAGTACTTACTGTGTCGGTCTCTTTTGCCGAACCGCTAAGTTACAGGGACCTAAACATACCAACATCGGTTGTCAAGCGATGGAGGGGACAAACAGAGATATACACACACACACATACATACATATATATATATATATATATATATATATATATATATATATATATATATATATATATATATATATATATGTATGTATATATATATATATATATATATATATATATATATATATATATATATATATATATATATATATATATATATATATATATATATATATATATACAACGGGTTTCTATCAGTTTTCGTCTACCAAATTCAATCACAAAGCTTTGGTCGGCCCGAGGCTATAACAGAAGACACTTGCCCAAGGTGCCACGCAGTGGGACTCTGAACCCAGAACCATGTGGTTGGCAAGCAGCCTTGTTACCGCACAGCCCTTCTTGCGCCTGTATATACGTATACACATAGAGACGTGTGTGTATTTTAAATGCATATATTTGCACATATGCATGTATGTGAATATATGCCCTATAGACACACTGGCACACAAATACACACGCACATATACACACAGGCACACGCATATGCAGGCGCGCCCGACATGTTCAACATGAGAGAAGGGGGAAGTAAATGAGTGGGTGAGTCATTGAGTGCGTGAGTGAGTGAATGAGTGAATGAGTGATTGAGTGCGTGAATGAGTTTGTGAGTGAGTGAGTGAGAGAGTGAGTGAGTGAGTGAGTGAGTGAGTGAGTGAGTGAGTGAGTGAGTGAATGAATGAGTGAGTGAGAAGCAAGTAAGTGAATGAGTGCGAGAGCGAGTGAGTGAGTGAGAAGCGAGTGAGTGAATGAGTGCGGAGCGAGTGACCGAGCGAGTAAGTGAGTGCGTGAGTGAGTGAGTGAGTGAGTGAGTGAGTGAGTGAGTGAGTGAGTGAATGAGTGTGGGAGCGAGTTAGTGAGTGATTGAGCAATTGAGTGAGTGAGTGACTGAGTGAGTGAGTGCGTGAAAAAAAAGGGAGTGGGTGAATGAATGAGTGTTATAACATTAGATTCTAAGGATACTACTCAAAAATATGTACTTGCATACTACAGAACGAATGCAATTAAACTATCCGAACTGAAAGGATCCGAACTGCAAGCAATGCAAGTTCACAAGAATGTCTGGATTACGCATTAGATTAATAACCATAATAATAACACCCGCTCTTATTATAACACTCGCTGTTATATCCTTACTTAGTGTAAATGCGTAGTTGTTTAGAACTGTCATAAGAAGGATAGTTAAGCAGTTCTTAATAATGAATAAGCGTTGTAAACTCATAACAGCAATGTATCATCTAAGGCAGTGATTCCCAACATGGAGTATATGCCCAACTGGTGGCCTGGGATCCAATTTTATTTTCTTCAAGGAGACATAGAATTGTGAAAATCTTTTTTTCGCAGTAAACTTACTACACCTATACTCAGCCTAGCCAAACTAATCTCTTCGGCCAAGCATACTGCGTGAAAACTCCTTGCTACAGTATAGAGCTATTCTGATGCCCTAGTGTATATATTTCTTCAAGGAAAGTATATAATCATGAAATATTAACAATAAAGTAGATTTTTTTTTTCCAACCACTAATGGGGCATAAATTTTTCTGGGAAGTTATAATAGCGCCTGGAAGATAATAGTTTGGGAAACACTGATCTAAGGTTTAAAAGAATAGTACTTGGTGTGACACGTCGTGGAGTCCCTATTTTGAAATTTCATGTATATATAGGTATATACGTAGGTATGTGCACGTAGACAGCACATGCATACACGTATGCATATAAAGAGAGAGCATATATATTTGTATGAATCGTTCTGAAGATGAGTTTGTTAATTTGCTTCTCAACACCCCTATAGATATGGCTGCCGCAGGCATATATATTTGTATGTGCATTTTATTTGGGCATAAATACGTAAATATTAATGTAAGAAGATCTATGATATATCTAGCAAGATCATGAAATAGCAGCAGATGCTTACGAGGAAATCTTGACCTCCTGCTGTCCAAAGACACAGGTAAACCTACATCATGGTAAGACTCTGAAAAGAGGGCAGCAATGTTGAACTTCTTTTTTAACCAAAGCCAGTCACAAAATAATGACCTTTGAAAGCCTTATAATATTAGCGGTTCCTTAGCATGGCCACAGCCTCTGGGATGAAAGCAATAAAAACACACGCACACACGCACACACACACATACACACACACACACACACACACAGATATATATATAGCAAATAAGTAACAAATATGTCAAGGTATTTTAAAATTTAGAAAGGGATATATATATGTATGTATATATGCATATGCAGATACAAACGTTTATATAAATATTTGTAGATGTCATAAACATGTGTATGTACACAAATGCATGTGTGTGTGTCTGCTTGTATGTGTATGTCGGTTTGTGTGCGTGTGTGTGCTTGTATGTGTGTTTATAGATTTATATGTATAGTTATATATAAATATACGTGGATACCACAGTTAGCATCATTATCACCATCGGCATCATTATTAGGATCATCGTCGCCGTAACAAGCAGGTTCTTCATTAAAAGGGAAGTTAATTTAACATTAACAGAAAACGAAAGATTTCACAAACATAAAAAAAAAACGTAGAAATGAAATGCAGCAAATGGATAAAATGTAAAGAAACTTTGCTGCATTGGATTTAACTCTAGTCATAAAAAATACATTACTTGTGTTGCATAAATGAAACTCAGTATTTCATTAACCACATGATGGTATATGGCATGTGAGCTACAATAAGAGATAGCAGCATAAAGGAGAGCAGGTGTTTGAGCGAAAAATGTCAAAAGGAAATTACAATAAAATGAATGAGAAAACGACTAACTCCAAGCAGCACAGTGATTGAAATTTAAGTGAGATCGTGTCAATGCGGCGCTATGGAAGCAAATTGAAATTAATCACTGGTTGGCTAAAACGGAGATGAGGCAACATACAACATAAAATAAGACACAACACCGTATTCGGCTAATCATGAACGATGTGATTATACCGGAGGAAAGTTGTTCAGTGTGGTGTATGTGAACGCTAACAACATATTAAGAATCAATAAGAGACTAAAATTAAATGTATAATATAGCTGCTGCTGCTTCTACTGCTGTTCTTGCTGCCACTACTACTACTACTACTACTACTACTACTACTACTACTACTACTACTACTACTACTAGTAGTAGTAGTAGTTATCATTTTTTTTTTATTGCTTTCAGAGTCTATTTATACAATGGAAATTGTGTTATAAAGGTGTTACAAAAACATATGTTCCACACAATGTTGTATGAAAACGAAGTAGAAGCAATGATATCTAACAAGGTGCTGATGAAATACAGGTACTAATGAACTAATGTTACGTCCGTAACAACATTAAGAGGAAATACATTTCTTTTATTAGCCACACAGGGCTCAACGAAGATGGGACAAATACAATGTAGAGCTTTTCTTTTTGGGAGGGGGAAGGAAAAAAAATAAATAAATAAATAAATAATTTTTTTTTAAATAAATAAATAAAATAAAAAAATTTAAAAGAAGGGTGTGTGTCGATCAAAAGCGATCGTAGGAAGGAAAAAAGGGGGGAGTTCGATCAAAAGGGATCGAAAAAAAAAAAAAGACCGATCAATAGGGATCGTGTATCACACAGTAATGTTCTCGTGTAAAAAGAGGCGGGGACAGTTTAGGTTTAGCCGTAGAAAGAAAAGCCTACGGAAAAGACCACGGTAACCTTGGTCAATATTCTCATTGAAGAAACTATAACAGTAAGTGACTCTCTTTTGCCTTTTTGTTTTATTTTTTTTTCTTGGATTTTTTTCTAGTTCATAGAGTTATGCTCAAGATGGCTCCGTCGTTCACACGTGCCATCCTTGCTACATTCACCCATCTTTTTTTGAAGCATTCACTAGACAAGACTTCCCTTTCTACTCTCACCTTCCTCTTCAGGTGATACTTGAAGAAGTTGATGAGAGATTGCCCAGAGAGGAAAGTCTTTGTCTCTAGACCTTTCAGACGCGTCCACCATACACATTCTTTCGCCATAGCCACAAGTACGATGAAAATAGCTCTTCCTTCCCGTTTAAAGGAAGGAGGCGCGACAATATTCACGATAGACTCGGCTGATAGACCGACTCGTCCCACACGCGATAGCAGTCGTTCGACGTAAGCCCACAGCTCGGAAATGGTGGGACACTGTACGAGTGCGTGCAGAACGGTTTCGTCACTCTGCCGGCATCTCGGACAGGTCGGCCCCGTGTTTCTCGAGCCATGCCTTTAGAGCTTATCCCGAACGGGTAGTGCTTCTCGATAGCACTGCCAGGCCAGGGATCTCTGGAAGTTGTCCATAGGTCCCGGTCCGAAGGTCGTCTTAAACAGGCGGGTCAGGTATTCCTCGTCGACGCCCAGGTTCGCCCCGAGATCGTCGTCGTACCTTCCCTCCACTAATCCACTATAGAATGCGTTAGTTGTGATGCAGTCGCTCAAGGTTGACCCGGGTTGTTGGAGTTGCCGAAGAGCAGCGTGACACTCGCGGTGCCATTCGCCCTTCCTCGGCCTCTTCTTGATCCACGACTGCAGTTCGGTCATGGAGACGAGCTGCGGGAAACCGCCCCGCACAAACGGCGACCACACCTGTTCACCGTTGTCTACGTAGAGCCGGAGATGTAGCAGTCTCAGCGCGTGTCTGCGGATCTTCAACCACGGCATACCCAATCCTCTTTTTAACGGGTGTTGGCAGCAAACAGATCGCCTAACCATCGGAACGCTTCCTTTCGACAAGAAGCGGAAGAGGATGCGCTCCAGTTTGGTGATGGTAGGGTCGGGACAAGGAACGACGGTCAGGCGGTAGTAGATGATGGACGCGATGTACGTGTTCGCCGCCTCCGCCCGACCTTTCATGGAAAGCATCCTCTCGGCCCATTGCCGGGCTAGAGTGGCCACCCTTCTCGTTATCTCGTACCAGTTCTTCTCCGTTTGGAGGCCTGGACCAAACCAGACCCCGAGCAACTCAACCGGACCGTCAGTCCAACGTCCCACGACGGAGGCGCTGCTTGACGGCATGGGCTTGCTTCTCCAGGTGCCGAGCCGCAAGCCCACTGACTTATCCCGGTTGATTTTTGCTCCCGTTACCGTTTCGTAGTCTTTCAGTGCCTCGCCGACAAGCTCGATGTGCTTTTGGCTAGACACTATGACGGTGACGTCGTCCGCGTATGCCGACACGCTTGTCCCGCATCCCAACTCTCGCGGGATGCCCCTCAGCGTCGCCAGCTTCCGCAGTACTGGCTCGAGAGTCAATACGTACAGGAGCGACGAGAGGGGGCACCCCTGACAGACCGAACGTGCAATGTCGAATGGTCTTGATAGGTGCCCATTGACGCGAACTACCGAACGGATGCCTCTGTACAAGGCAGCCATCCAGCCGCGGAAAATGGGACCGAAGCCAGCCGCCATGAGGACAGCCTCCAAGTATTGATGGTCTACCCTATCGAAAGCTTTCGATTGATCTAAATTGATCAGGGCCCCACCCATGCCAGGTTCCTTAACTACCCGCTGAGGAAATAATACAACAAGACAGTAGGCATATTCAACAGTAACAATAAAAACAATAATTAATATGACTAAAATAATAACAACAATAAAGAAGCATAAATTAGGAGGCAACCATTAGAGTGATACAGGGAAATCCCTCCTTTCATTCAAACATATACGTTGTGATCAAGCTGAAATCTTCGAGGAAAATGCCGTCTCCCGGTCTCACTGACAACCTACAGCCGCATGATTATAGAATTACCGTTTGATAACGCCAATTTCAACCCTTTCAGCCACATTTTAAATGAATTACTAGAGAGCAGCATATCTCTCATTTATTGCACTTTGCCTTTCAAGTGATACACGAAAGGTTAAGAAGCACTTGGCCATCATACAACTTAAGTCACCATAGTAACATCATAGAAGGAGACTCATCGCTTTTTTTCTTTTTTGCCTAAGGTAGGTTGTGAATTGATTGTGGGTTGGCAGCCAGATCCATCCGTCACTTAAAAATAACAGTCCGACATACATCCACAACTCAACAATTCATATGCAATAAACGCGTTCATATCAAGCTCTCTCGTCATTCTGCTTTTATCTCGGACAGATTTGAATATTGGGGTTGAGGGCTGCAGTATGGCCATGCACACAGAATTTATCTTCTGTATCAGTTTCAAACTACCGACTTTTGAAACTAGTTTATAATCACAGATTTGAATTTCCTTCAGTAGATAATACTCAGACTGTTCTCTTCGGCACAAACACTCTTTTACAAGACAAAAGAATTAATTGCATATATATTTAGTGGATGCACCTTCAAAATGCAATTAAGATAACAGAAAAGATTATTTTATGAAGCAAGAAAACAATTTGAATAAATAAAAACAGACATCGAAAAATTACAGAATTTCACACTGCAAAGAGATATGAACACAAGAATACCCGACCACGAAAAAGAAAGTTATTCGCTACACGGACAAGACAGACTGAATAGCAACAAATGTCAGAATAGAATAAGAAAAATTGGCAAGCACTCCAAAGGACAGTTTGGTGAAATAGGAATCTGGTCGTAAGAAAATGAACAAATAGGGAACAGAGGAACACTTAGCCTCGCATGTTAAAAGTAAATACCTTCAGAGACCAAATGTTGCATGCATGTCTATGCGATTAACAAACCTGTTTTAAAACTACGTGGTTTCTAGTTCGATCCCATTGCCCGATTCCTCAGGAAAGTGTCCTCTATAATAGCATTGGGCCGACAAATGCCTTGAGTGTCGGACTGGAAGGCGAAAACAGTGACTGTCATATATATACATACATACTTAAATACATACATACTTACATGCATGCATGCAAGCATACATACATACATACATACATACATACATACATAAATACGTACATACATAGATACGAAAGGCTAGTAGCGTTAGGAAGAGCATCCCACCGTAAAGACCATGCCAAACCAGACTTGATTCCGATGCAGCCCCCTCAGCTTACCAGCTCTAGCTAAACAGTTCAACCCGTGCCTGCATGGACAACGAACGTTAAATGATTGTGATGAGGACGATATGTGGGTGTGCGTATGTGTGTGTGTATGTGTGTGTGTGTGTGTGTGTGTGTGTGTGTGTGTGTGTGTGTGTGTGTTAGCAAACAGAGAATGAACTGTGAACAAAATTTGTTGCGTAATACTACAATCGATTCATTGCCACTTCTTCCGATCATTGCCAAAATATTATTATACAATATAGTGCACAATATATTGTATCAGTATTACTTCAGCAACATTGGTAGGTCTCCATTCGTCACGTATGTGCACAAACTGTTTGCTAGATTAAACCCCATACCACAGAATATACACCAAATTATATTATAAATCATCTCATTAGCACACTACTGTTAAAACAAAAATGAATACTACTCGATCGTAAACCATAAATTCAATTCTGTGTGTGTGTGTGTGTGTGTGTGTGTGTGTGTGCGTGTGTGTGTGTGTGTGCATGTGTGCGCGCGCGCGTGGTTGAGCATATTTTATGAGACTTTTTACCATCCATAAACTAATATGTATATATATTTTATAAAACGATATTAAAACTATGTGAAATGAAGGCATTTCTCTTTCCCTTTTTATATGTTTTCTACATATTTTCACTATACATATATATATATATATATACATATATATCGCGGCACTCCGTCGGTTACGACGATGAGCGTTCCAGTTGATCTGGTCAACAGGACAGCTTGCTCGTGAAATTAACGTATAAGTGGCTGACCACTCCACTGACATGTATGCCCCTAGCGGAGTTCTCGGGGGAGATTCAACTAGAAACAGTGTGTGTCATGACTGGTCCTTTGAAATACAGGTACAGCAGTAACAGACAGAAAGAGTGAGAGAGAGAGTTGTGGTTAAAGAGTACAGTAGAGTTCGCCACCACCCCCTGCCGGAGCCTCGTGGAGCCTTAGGTGTTTTCGCTCAATAAACACTCACAACGTTCGGTCTGGGAATCGAAAGCGCAATCCTACGACCGTGAGTCCGCTTCCCTAACGACTGGGCCATTTCACCTCCACTATGTGTGTGTGTGTGTGTGTGTGTGTGTGTGTGTGTGTGTGTGTGTGTGTGTGTGTGTGTGCGCGTGTGTGTGTGCGCGTGTGTGTCTTTGTATTCCCCACCGCTTTAGAAGCGTTTTGGGGTTGTTTATTTCCGCATAACACAGTGGTTCGGCAAAAGTGACCAACAGAATAAGTACCAGAATTCTTTTTTAGAAGTACTGGGATCGATTTGTTCCACTAAATGATTGATTGTGGTGCGTCAGCACGGCCGCATTCCAATGACAGAAACAGGTAAAAGAGAAACGATAAAAACAACAGAATATGATACCACAGATACTCCAGAAAATGCTTTGCACATAATAAAACCAGAACGTTACAGTGGCCATGGTAACCGGGTTTGGCACAGGTGGAGAAAATTGTTCTTCATCCAATCCTACAGAGAACTGTGAAAAAAATATGTTATACACAATTTGCGCAAAATGTCTCCCTTTACTCATAATAATTGTGAAAGAGAAATTCCTTGATGGGAACGAGAAATCGAAGGTAATATTAAGAAAATATATTATCAAGGAAAATGAAGTATTCAGGAAGTGAAAGGACGTTGGAAACAAGGGATCCTGAAGAAATACAAGTTGGTTATGATTATTGAATAAACGACGAGAGATTTTCTTATCAAGTAATTGAAACAGCAATAAGAAAGAAAAAAAAACCCACAGCACTGTGATATACAAACACAACAGTGGAAATCCAATAATATTAGGAACCCATGTACAACACTTAGCACAATGTAGAAGCAGAATCGAATTCAAATGAGTAGGAGAGGGGACTTAAGAACACCGTAGATACTGCCCAGTATAAACAGCAAGAGTTTACCAACACATCCAAGACTGAGAGTAACTGAATCTTTCCTGGAATTAATAAAATCTTCAATAACTGGTTAAATAAGAACACAATACACATGAAAGTGTAGTAACAGAATTCTATGAATTCCGCAGAGACTAGAATCAATCCTATAGTTTTCTCCCCCAGTAGCTGCAATATAGGATTTCTATAGTAATACCTCAATATAAAACAAAAATAAATAGACTACTTAGCAGCAATATAAAAAAAAAATCCCTAATGTTTATAATCTGCAACAGGATGGTTGCTCATTTTGAAAATAATAGCATCTAAACAAAGAAGTAGTCGGAAGAAATATACGGGTATAAAGAACAGCTATTGATAAGCGGGGTTGTTTTTGAATGCATCAGAAATAGAATCAAAATTCTACGTATGGCAGGGATTGATTGCCTAAAAGCTTTTGACAGCATATCACTCTTTACCAAACCAAAGAGTCCCAATACTAAGGTAGCATATCAAAGATGCCATGTCAAAAGTAAAAACTTCAATATCCTTGCAAAAAAAGAGAGGATATGGAAACAGTTGTATACACAAAAGAATCCATTAAGAATTTTATTGAATACAACTACAAGTGGCTGCAAATTATATGTGACACATAAATCGTTTGATATCAAACTATATCGTCCATGTCATATTTTATACACTAAATAATATCCTGAGGCGGCAGATACTAAAAGCTGAAAGGATTTCAGATTTAATATGAAAATGAATGCAGGATTTGGCAAATGTGCCAATGATACGCAAATTTAAAAAAAACAAAAATAGGCAAAGGAATGAAAACTCAACACATTAATTTAGATTTTGAAACTAAAATAGTTCAATTGGAAGAGAATTGTGGTTTAGAAACTCATGAGACACAAATTGCAAAAGTAATAGAGAAAGTTAACAAAATAAGCACCAGAGAAATGTAGGCCAATAAAAGCAACTTCAATGACAGGTATAAGGTAATAGTTTCAAATATTGTAGACATCATAAATATTAAGCAACAGCTTTGCTTTAATGACTTGGAAATTAAATTGCCTGAAGAGCATAAATAGGCAAACTAGACATCTTTTCAAAGTAAGGTAAAACCACCAAATGAGCGAGATTGAATACATGTAGCTATGACACTGTATACACCCTCAGGTGTGTACACATGTATACATATATATATATATATATGTATATATACATACAAATATATATATATACACATATATACACATATATATATGTATATTTATATGCGTACGCGAGAGTGTGTGCGCGCATGTGTGTGCGTGAATGCGTATAATGGATAATAATACGACTAAAAAAAGGTGTATAACTCAATAAATACATAGACAGAGTCCAGGCAGATTAAATTACATACATGCACTCACAGACACACACACACACACACACACACACACACATATATATATATATAGGTGATACCCTAGCCGATTACTGGTGAAGAGTCGGTAATCTTCTGTGTTCGCTTTCCGTTCGTCTGTGCATTTGGATAGATGGGGAGAGATATGGCACGCACATTTTTCATGATGTTAACTAATAATCCGGCATTTAGACAATGCACCAAAGATGCATAACTTCTAAACCGACGTATTCAGCAGCGTTGTTCCAACTCCGCCACTGATTATTAATATGTAAATTCCTATCTTACCCCGATCTCGGGAAGTTTCGCAGGCCGACTCTATTTTCCATATATTCCATTTAAATAGCTTCATTTTTTTTTTTAAGCTCTCACTCCTATTGTCCATTCCCGCAGACGTCCTA
>NC_142930.1:135661756-135679256 GCF_046866305.1 Octopus bimaculoides
TGGGGCTAGTGGTGTACATTGACTGGTGTTATGTCATACGGTTTCACCATTTTGTCCACAAATTCTGCACTTATCACTTTCTGATGTGTTGTCTATTCTGTATTTCATGTATCATTATTATTATTATTTAAGTGTTTGTTACAATCAATCGCTAAGACATACCCGGTGTCCAAGGGCAAGTGAAGGATAAGGGATGCTACATATGACTGAAAGCTTGGGGAGGGCAAGTGGCAGGGGCAGTAGCGAAATATCTTCATGTAATACAACAGATACATTTAAATTGATAGGGTTTTTCTAAAATATGGCTAGTACTTAGCGCAATCATTTGGATTTTTATGAGACCTGTCTCTCCTAGGATATTATCTAGATGTTTCTGACATTCCTGTTTTTTTTTAGCATACCTAGAGCACCCACAATAACAGTAACAGTTCGCACTTTAAGATCCCACATCTTTTGTATTTCAATTTACAGGGTCTTATATTTACTTAATTTGTCAAATTCCTTTACAGATATATTTTTATCAGTAGGAACACTTACATCTCACATATTATTATTATTAGTGTTATTATTATTATTATTATTATTATTATTATTATTATTATTATTATTATTATTATTATTATTATCATCATCATAATTATCATCATCATCATCATCATCATCATCATCATCATCATCATCATCATCATCATCATCATCAGCAGCAGCAGCTTCATCATCATCAGCTTCATCATCATGATCACTATTACCTCCGCCTTAGCGAAGGCGGAGGTATTGTTTTCAGTTGTGTTTGCTTGTTTGCTTGTTTGTTTGCCCATGAACAATATATCATTATTATAATAATTATTTTTATCGTCGTTGTTGTTGGTGGTGGTGGTGCTGGTGATGGTATTTGTAGTAGTAGTAGTAGTAGTAGTAGTTTGTGTTGTCGTTTTCGCTCAGGTGTAGTTGTGAATCAATGAAACATAACGGATATTAATGGCACTAAATGCAAGATGAAAAATGGCTGTTCCGTTGTTATATGTAGTGCGAGTGGGTGAAAGGAACGATGCAAGGTTTCTCCCATTAATGTCAGAAGCGCCTCAGAAGATAAAGAGGAAAAATATTCCTAAAGTTTCACTACCTTTATAGCTATAAATTTCCAGTTTCTTTTGCATACATGGAATTCTTTATTGTTCTGGCTCTGAACAAGCGTGTTTGTAAAATGTCGAACAAAAACAAAAAAAATACGTATATAAACAGAAAAAAACCCATTACTACTAACGTTTCTGTTGTTGAAGCATTGATCATTATAATGATAATACGGTACTGGAGCCAGGGCGGATGAAGTAGATAAGAAACGGGAAGATGGTTGTGAGAATATTGATAAGGATTGTGAATCTGTTCATATGGTTATTGCTGTGAACATGTTAATTAGGATATCTCAGTAATTATGTTTACGAGCATATCGCAAGAGTTATGTTGGAGTGTATAGGATTATGTATATACCGTTGCGTGTATCATTGTAAATATGTTGGTTGAAATATCCATCGTAATTACGTTTGCTATAGCTCCGTTGATGAAAGCATCTCTGGTATTAAGTTAATAGGTATACCATCAGTTGTATACCACCAGAGTATATACGCCAGCTACAATCAATTATTGACACACTATATAGCCCAGGAGATGCTTATAATAAAGTATTACTTTCACATCTGATATAATGTAGCTGCAGTCAACAGAAGCATGCTAGACTGCATCCAAAAGCTGGTCAGTTGACTGGTTGGTTGAAGTGACTCACAAACACGTTCCCTCCCGCCTTTGGCTTTCTGATATACTATTTTCACTGAGTTTTCTATCACAACTTTAATGACCTCTGCTTCAAGGAACTGCGTTGGGTCATGCCATCTCCCTTTGAATTACTTGATTTACGTATATTTTCTTCTGTCACCACATTTGCTATTTCCAGTCACAAAGTCTCACAGTAATCAATTACTCCAATTCTCAGTAACTGGATCGTCGTCTCTCTGGAATTCTCTCCCTGCTCATAGGCAAGGGAACTATTAACAGTCACAATGTCACTGCTCCTGGAGGGTTGCAACAGCGATGACCCACCTCCGCCTCTTCCTCCACTTCCAGCAAGCAAAAACAAAAATCATAAGAGATATATACTTAATATTATTTTTCCAACATAAATTTGCTTACGTAGTATAAAACAACTAGCATTATTTTACTGATAAAACCGCTTTATTATGATTAAATTATTAAATTCTATAGGATAATAACTGAGCCAAATCAGGGTTAGAGGAGAGAGCGCGAAAGAGAGAGAGAAAGAGAGAAGGCAACTTCTGAAGGGTAACTCCTCCTTTGAATTTGCAGCTAAAATTCCTTCAAATAACACTGTACTACCAAGATATAAAGGAGATTCTCGACTCAGTTGCTTGACGTATTAGGTATGCCAGTCGAAACGCCCTATGGTCTTTAGCAAATAAGCCAGTGTTAACATGGCTACTCTACTTCAGATATAGTAGCCAACTATTCTTCGAATCACCTGCAACTGTTTAGAAGCTGGGAAGATCATTAAAACAATGAAATGCTTGATGCACTATGAAATAAAGTGATCAATGATCTTATTTTGTTGTTTAATATAATACGAAAACTAACCTGAATAAGCAAAATGATGTCCACAAACATTTCAGCCTTGCCCATTCAATATTTCTCTTTATCAAAGCCTACATTATCCAGTACGAACTTTCTTTTATTGCCAAACAGTAGTGTGTGATCTAATAATAATTGGCTGCATTTTCTAGTAAGGATGTCGACTACTTAGAAATATACTTCGCTGGTCGATTCATTCTAGCTGATTCTAGATCGTCTCTAAACACAGCAACACAACCATAAGTTTATTTCGATTGAAATGTTATCTAAAACATTATGGTTCTTGAAGCCATAATTGATTTATGGCTTAACAGTGAACGGCTTCACTCAATGAAATCACAAAACAAAACTGAAGACGCAATAAAATTACTCGATAGTCATTATGAATGGACATTTAAAATATAAGAAGTGCATCTTCCTTCAATTTCTTATTTGGCTTTTGTTCTTTTTGTTAATATTTTATGGACAGTTAACAAAGGATTAGTCAGAGATATTGCCTATCAGCTAAAAGTTTCGTTTGCCAGCATCTTACTTACATATTACGCTTGAAATTCAATACTTACGAGATGGCCTCGTTAAATGAACGGTATTCCAAGTGTCGACATGAACTTTTCCAAGATCGATATCAATAAACAACAATTATATATATATATATAAATATATATATATATATATATATATATATATATATATATATATATATATATATATATATGTATGTATGCATGTATATATATATATGTGTGTGTGTGTGTGTGTATGTGTGTGTGTATGTGTGTGTGTGTGCGCGTGTATGTATGTATATATATATATATATATATATATATATATACTCTGACTGCCTCCTTTTTCTCAATATACAATATCTGTACATCACATCAAACACTCTATACATACATACATACATACTTACATACATACATACATACATACATATATATATTTATATATACATACATACACATAAATATACACACACAGACACACACACACACACACACACACACATATATATATATATATATATATATATATATATATATATATATGCTCGCATGTATGCATATGTATATACATATATTCTGACTGCCTCCTTTAAATCTCAATATACAATACCTGTATACCACTTCAAGCACTCTATGCATACATACATACATACATACATACATACATACATACATATGTGTATGTGTGTGTGTGTGTGTGTATTTGTGTGTGTGTATTTGTGTGTGTGTATATATATACGCACACATGCATTATGTGTTACCTTCACGCATATGTATTAGAATACGCGCACATATAGAAATACGCAAACGCACATATATATACATGCACACTCACGCATCACGTCTGTGTGTGTGTGGGGGGGGGGGCGAGTGTGTGGATGTGTGCGCGTACGTGTTTACACATATCTTTATATCTATGTATGTATGTTTGTATGTATAGCTGTCATCATTCAGGTTTATTTCTATATGTATGCATGTAAGTATATGTATTACTGATTAATTAGTGGATGAAATTAAACGAATAATTGTGAATTTAAGAATTTTTCGTTTCGGAACGAAAAGAAACATACCTACAGGCACGTTCAATCAAAGCTCTGTATAAAAAATATAGACAAATGTGTTCACATTTGTTAAATCTTGATAAATTCTAGGCACGAATTACTATTGTAACTTACTGTTGTTATGTACTAGGTATAATTTTTTTAATTTAAATGTCAAGACATGAAGTAATGAATATGCTGAACTGATAACATCAACCTTATGGGCGGAAAACTATATAACTATTTACCAACTTCGATGTTTATCCATTAGCTGTTTTAGCGTCAATAAGCGGTATTCAAACAGCTCTCGTTTGTCTAATAAACTTGCCTTATAATATAAAGGTCATTAATTACCGTGCAAGGCAGTGAGCAATTCGTAGATTCTTACGCCAGTTAACAGATCATTGCGTTTTCAATAGTTAATTACCTGACGTGCGGTATTGGTTCAATGCATTTGCTATTTCAGTGCCACCTCATGTTGAGTAAATAGTTATGTGTAGTAAATATTGATTTTTTTTACTTTTGTGCAAGTAGTAATTATTGATTTCTAAGTTTTGAGATAACAAACAGTCGAATATTTCAATCCTAGTACGTATTCTACAAAACACTAGAATAATTGGAAAGCAAAATCGATCCCGTCTGCATTTAGACACACGTCTAGTAATCTTGGGAGGAAGGGTTTAGTTGAAAAGAGTGACCTCAACGCTTCATGGGTAGTTTTTTTTTATCGACCGAAAGACAAAGTTGACCATAGTGAGATTGGTCAATATAAAGATCTTCACCCGGGAACGAAAACAATAAACCAGCCTGGTGGGTGTTAAAAAGTAAGTAGAAAACGAATATGAAAAAAACAAATGCGCGCTGATGACCTTGGAGAATGGGGAGGAGACTTTGGGAAAATTCACAAGATCTGATTTTATCGTCATAACTTCCGGTGAAATGGATATATATTGTTTTTTTTTACCGAGTCCCACGCTTTTGGTTATGGAGGATTTTTCAAATATCGCATTTTCAAAATTTAAACTATCCCACTCTCCTTTATTTTTTACTTTTTCCGGAAAGTTTTTTTTTTTTTTTACGAAATACGTAGAAAATTACGAAGATTACGATTCTGAAAAAAACATTATTTGTAAAATTTCAGTTTTTCAACAGAAAAAAAAAATATATATATGTATATACCTTCAGGCCTTCATGCAGGCTATCCACATGTTAGAAATAACAGCCAGATCTCACAAAACTGCGATAACATAATGTAATCAATCGACTCACCTGTTTGCAAAGATGTCTTTCAGAGTAATATCCCGTAGTAATATGAGAAAGCAATTTATGTTTTCTTTTGTTTTTTAACTTTTTTAAAACCTTTTTTTTTTATTTCTATTCCACCAATCTAGTGCGAAAATATGGAGATTAACTTTTTAGAGTTAAAAAATGGACACAAATTTAAATTTAATTTTTTCAGAATCAATCATAATCTTCGTATTTTTCTATTTATTTCGCAAAAAAAAAAAAAAACATTCCGGAAAAAGTGAAAAATAAAGGGTTAGGGGTAATTGAAATTTTGAATTTTTTTCTTTTTCTTTTGTTGAGAATCAGATCCTGCATAACGGAAAACGTGGGACTCCGTAAAAAAAAATCGATATATATCCATTTTACTGGAAGCTGTGACGGAAAGATTGGATCTTATGAATTTTCCGTAAGTCCCGTCTCCCACCCAGGCTCGTCAGCGCGCATTATTTTCATATTCGCTTTCTACATACTTGTTAACACCCACCGGGATAGTTTATTTATTTATTTTTGTTCCCGGGTGATCTTTATATTGACTGTGAGATTTGAACTCAGAACGTAAAAGCCCGGACGAAGTATTTTTTTCCGGCGTTCTAAAGATTCTACCCGCTCCCGGATTACCCAGTGAGTTCGTAATCCTTTGAACTATAGACACAAAGTCTGAAATTATGAGTCACGGGGTAAATCGATTGCATCACCCCCAATAATCAACTGGTACTTATTTCATCGACCCTGAAAGGATGAAAGACAAATTTAGCTCCAGTCGATGGGGGCGATATGATCCCATAAATTTCTGTCCCTGTTTTTTGTTAGAAATTACTACTACTACTACTACTACTACTACTACTACTACAAACAATAGCAATTATAGTAAATGAAGATTCCAACATAAATGCATCGCAAGACATTTTAGACGATATATAGAGTCGATTAGATTGACATTTTTTTTACTTTACCGACCCTAAAAAACTAAATAAGTGAGTCACTCCAAGCCGCATTTGAGCTAAGAACTTAAATATTAGCGATATAACTAAAGTAATGTAACTATTATATTATATAACTAAATAAAGTGATATAACTCTGCCAGTACTGCCATTTTTTTCAAAGCGTCGGCATTTTCATATTTAGGCAAAAGTTTTAGTTAACAGAGTAAAAACAATACTAATGTAACTTCATTGCTCAAGTAAAATAATTAGCATGAACGGGTTTAAGCTGGAAATAACTCTCTCAAAATTTTGAGAAAGACAGAAATTTTAGGGGAAGGTGATTGTTGATTACATCGATCTCAGTACTTGATTGAGCAGCAAATTTATTTCAGTGATATTTGAGCTCAAAACTTAAAAAGCAGAGGAAACACCACTGGGAATATTGTTTCACGCGCTAACAATTCTGTCAGTTTGTCCACTTTACAAATTGGCTATCATTTACAGCGATCGGTAGTAGATCCACGTAAAGGGACATTCTGAGTTTAAAATTCTATTAGGATCCATTTTCTCAAATAACAATGAAAATACTATCGATTACTGCCCTCCTCCAGAATTCGCCGCTTCGTGTCTGAGTTACAAAAGCGTTTTACACCTCTTAGAGCAGTGGATGGTAGACTAAGTAGAAGTGCTTTACATTGATTTTTCTAGCTCATTTGCATTCTAATTTCAATGAGTTCATCTCTAGCTGAATTTCTGTTAACCTTTCATATTCAATAGTCAGGCATCAACGGTCAATAAAATCGTAGAAATTCTCTTCAAATTGTTGTGGTCCGTTTCATTAATTAGAAATCTATATCTTTAATTTCTCCAGCAAAAAAAAAAAAAGGCAGCTGATTGTGCAGCTTGATTATATTTTAATTCCTAATAAATATTTGGTAAAAAAAAATTGAGACAGAGAGAAATCAATTATCAGTTCATAAATTATAAATATTTATATTATTCAAAATTGAAAATTACGAAAATAAACGAGTTTACTATAATATTTCCAAATTCTATTTTACTTTAAATTGTAAATTTCAGCATATTCTCAACGATATGTTCCAATGCCGCGGAATCGATTTAGATGTCCAGGCAATTGTGATTTCTTATTGTGAATTCATCTTGCAATGACCTGTTGTAAAAAAAAACAAAACATTGAAAACAGCTTGTGATTACTAATACACATCGATGCATAGGCATAAAATACAAATTATTGTATATCCTGGTGCAACCAGAGAAACAGCTGACCACTCCTTATGTGAACGTTCTCTGTTACCCTCAAAATGAATATAATAATCGCCATGATAGACATGGTCAGTAAGTCTGGACTCCCAGAGGAAAACTGGTGGGAACATAAGCCTGCCAAAGTAGTAGCAAATATAGATACCACCATTCTTTTGGGATTTAGCATTCCAACTGAAAATTTACTGATAGAAGGGGACTGTATTAAACGTACAGTGAAATTTATTATCAAATTTATTTTGACTAGATATTAGGTGTATGTGCACATGTGTGCGTCTATGTGTATGTGTATGAGTGTGCATGTGTGTGTGTGCAGGAGTGTTCTTTCCTTTGTTTTAGTTTTCATTGCCCAGGTCCTGCTACAGTACCCTTTTCGCTTGTGCATAATTATAACATTTGTCGATGTAAATACATCGGCAGAAATAAACATCGATGCTCTGTAAACGAGAGCCCTGTTGAGATATGATTTGTATTGAGTTACAGACACTTCCTCGTCACTACATGAGCCTTGACAGTTATAGAGGACCAATGGTTAGTACGTTGGGAACCAGCAACGAACGGCGTGATTGGTAATCACGTGGGACATACAATAGAATTTAAATAAATATATGAAGTCACTTTTTGAGGGATTTGAACAGAGAACATTTGAAAACAGAAGTAAATATGATATATTCAGTAAAACATGCTGAGTGTACCACGCAACCGACTTCCCTCTCTGGGAAAAAAAAACCTGTCTTAAATTTTGGCACAAGGCCAGCAATTTCGGAGACGGAGGTAAGTCGATTATATCGAACTCAGGTGTCGTTCTGGTGCTTATTTTATCAATCACGAAGGCAAAGTCAACCTCAGTGGAATTTGAACTCTAAAATTAAAGACGGATGAAATGCCACTTTGCATTTTACTCGGCGTGCTAACGTTTCTTTTCTACTCTAGGCACAAGGCCTGAAATTCGTGGGGAGGGGACCAGTCAATCAGATCGATCACAGTATGCAACTGGCACTTAATTTATCGATCCCCCAAAGGATGAAAGGCAATGTCAACTTCAGCAGAATTTGAACTCAGAACATAAGTTTCCACTCTAGGCACAAGGCCTGAAATGTTTGGGGCAAAGGGAGGGACAGTCGATTAGATCGACCCCAGTACGCAACTTAATTCATCACAAAGTCGACGTCGGCGGAATTTGAACTAAGAGCATAAAGACAGGCGAAATACCGCTAAGCATTTCGCCTGGCGTGCTAACGTTTCTGCCAGCTCGCCGTTTAATTCTCCGAAATGTTGGGAGCGAAATTTGGCAACGGGAATGCTCAACATTTTGTGCATACATCAGACAACTAGCGTAAGCTGCAGCTTTACAGTTTAGTATATATATATATATATATATATATATATATATATATATATATATATATATATATATATATATATATATATAAACAAGTGTTAGTTTAGTAACATAATTATAAACAAGATATGTGAAGCATATTTCTTTCTTATGCTGGTCAATTCTAATCTTCTCAGCTGCTGGCTTTCTCTGAACATACATTCAAATTCCTAAAAGGTTAACACAGTTTGTTATGTTATCACATATCTCTCCGATATTTGCTTCAGTTGCTGACCCTTAAATTTTCGAAATTATAGTCTTTCCATCTCCTTTGTAATATATCCTATAACGCTCCGTTGTATTACATTTGTTGTTTTTGGTATTGCTGCTGTTTTTGTTGTTGCTGCAGGTGATGGTGATAGTGGTGGTGGCAGCGGTGATGATAGTAATGTTATTCATGGTGATATTACGTATTACTTCTCTACTGTTTTTATCTGACTTGTTCTTCAAGGCTGGACTCATTCCAATATATCAGTTCCATATCAAGAACCTGTTTAATAACATGCGTTCTGCATACAATGATATCACAAACTGATAAATTATTACTCTTTTGTTTTTCACCACATGTTACAGTAACCACTGCCTTGCACCATCTTGATAGTATCATCTGCCACTGCATAACAATAAATTCAGTAATACACATCGTCTAAATTCTCCTTCTCTCTCTCCCTCTTTTTTCTTCATCTATCTTCCTCCTTTTCTTCTCTTTCACTCTCTCTCTCTCCCCTTCTCTAAAAGCTGCCTCAATACTATCTCATTCGCCATGGTTTGAAAGCCCCCGTCTCTTTTGATACATATATACATATACACACACACACACACACACACACATATATATATATATATATATATATATATATATATATATATATACATACACGCATATATATATATATAAATTATGAGTTAGAGGTTATGCAACTGTCTAAGGGATAACTGTATCTGTAGACACTACTGGTGCATTACCTAACTATGTATAGGCCTTACTATAAGGTTATAAGGTTAACAGTTGGTAATTTAAATGGTAAACCGTGGTTTAATATATTCAGATAAGAAAAGAAATGGAGCAAACGATTAGCAATTAGAAGTTGATCATTGGTATTAAATGGTCATTGTTTAATTATAGTAGAAGACACTTGCCCAAGATGCCACGCAGCAGGACTGAACCCGGAACCATGCGGTTGGTAGGCAAGCTACTTACCATCCAGCACTCCTGCGCCTGTGTTTACTTTTCTATTTTTTTATTTTCCCTTTTTTCTCTGTCTTCCCCTGTAAATGAACAATATGGTGTGCTTCTTTGAATGCTCTACCAATGTATACAGTTCTTTCTCTGCGCTAGATGTCAGGAAGACACTCGGCAAGAAATGGAAACAGAGCTGAAAGAAAGATGCTAATAATAATAATAATAATAATAATAATAATAATAATAATAATAATAATAATAATAATAACAATAATAATAATAACAATAATAATAATAATAATAACAATAATAATAATAATAATAATAATAATAATAATAATAATAACAATAACAATAATAATAATAATTATAATAATAATGATAATAATAATAATAATAATAATAATAATAATAATAACAATAATAATAATAATAATAATAATAATAATAATAATAACAATAACAATAATAACAATAATGATAATAATAATAATAATAATAATAATAATAACAATAATGATAATACTAATAATAATAATAATAACAATAATAATAACAATAATAATAATAATAATAACAACAATAACAATAATAATAACAATAATAATAATAACAATAATAATAATAATAACAATAATAATAATAATAATAATAACAATAATAATAACAATGATAATAATAATAACAATAACAATAATAATAATAATAATAATAATAATAATAATAACAATAATAATAATAATAGTAACAATAATAATAATAATAATAATAATAATAATAATAATAACAATAACAATAATAATAATAATAATAACAATAATAATAACAATAATAATAATAATAATAATAATAACAATAATAATAACAATAATAATAATAATAATAATAATAATAATAATAATAATAACAATAATAAACAATAATAATAATAATAATAATAATAATAATAACAATAATAATAATAATAATAATAATAATAATAACAATAATAATAATAATAACAATAATAATAATAATAACAATAATAATAATAATAATAACAATAATAATAATAATAATAATAATAATAATAATAATAATAATAATAACAATAATAATAATAATAATAACAATAATAATAACAATAATAATAATAATAATAATAATAATAATAATAATAATAATAATAATAATAACAATAATAATAACAATAATAATAATAATAATAATAATGCATAGAATGCACCACCCTAAGGCAGATATAGAACGTCTTTATCTGCCAAGAAAAGAAGGAGGCCGAGGACTTTTACAGCTGGCATTATCAATGAAGGTAGCCACAATTGGCCTAGACACCTATCTGAAAAACTCTGAGGACTGGATGCTAAAACTTGTCTTAAAATATGAAAGCAAGAAAGCATCTTACTCATTAACAAAACAGGCAAAGGAATATCTAAGTGAATTCCAATTGCAACAAATTCAAGAATTAGACGAACTAGAAACACCTGCAGAAAAAGCTAAGCGCTTGAAAACCCGTGCTAAAATTGCTGCCTTAGCTATTATGACTGAAAAATGGCATGGAAAACCTCTCAATGGCAAATACCCAAAGAGAGCGAATAATGCAGATATTGACAAAGCCCTTACCCACCAATGGTTAATGGCCTCTGGCTTGAAATCAGAAACAGAGGGGTTTATCATAGCAGCCCAAGATCAATGCCTACCTACAAAGAACTACCAGGCCAACATATTAAAGAACGGCAGCTCCCCATTATGTCGTATATGCCAACAACAAAATGAGACCATCGATCATGTTGTCTCCATGTGCAGTTTGCTTGCGCCTACAGAGTATCTCAACAGGCATGATAGTGCTGCACAATATATTCACTGGGTAATATGCAAAAACCTTGACTTGCCCCATGATAAAAACTGGTGGGAACACAGACCACCCCCAGTACTTGAAAATGATCACATTGCACTCCTCTGGAACTTCACCATTCAAACTGACAGAAAGATAGACGCAAATAGGCCAGACATCATACTGAAAGACTTCAGACAAAAATCATGCCTCCTCATTGATATGACTGTCCCAATCGATATAAACGTATCTGTCAAGACCTACCAAAAACTGAGCAAATATAAAGATCTTGAAATAGAAATTAGCAAAATGTGGAATCTGAAGACGAAAACAATACCTATTGTCATAGGTGCCCTGGGAATGACAGCGAAACGGGCTGATTACTACCTAGATCAGATTCCAGGAAACCCCAAAATGGCTGAAGTTCAAAAGATAGTGCTCATGGGAACTGCCCATATCCTACGTAAAATACTGTCTATGTGATCTCAAATTTTAAAGCAAACACATAATTTTCTTATGGTTTCTTAAACATTCACTTGAACAAAACTGTACAAATCCAAATATATGGTACTCTAGGCATAACACCTACATGAACTTCTAACTTGTTGTCTCTTGAGGTCTCTGGGTGAGACTTGGATCCAACTTGTACAAATGCAAAACAAAAGTCAAACATAAAATAATAATAATAATAATAATAATAATAATAATAATAATAATAATAATAATAATAATAATAATAATAATAACAATAATAATAACAATAATAATAATAATAATAATAATAATAATAATAACAATAATAATAACAATAATAATAATAATAATAATAATAATAATAATAATAATAATAATAATAATAATAATAACAATAATAATAATAATAATAAGGCATTACCAGTTAGTGGCTCTCATGGCTATTGATCTTAACTGATTGGAAGTGTCATCAGGTACATTGCTTTGTCTTGGTTTAAAAGATGGGCTACAGCAAATATTCTGTTCAATACCACAGATTTGCTTCTAAGGTTTTTTTTTTCACCTTAACCAGTTGACCATGTCCCTTAGTAGCTAACGATATGTACATCTTTGATCACAATCGGAAGTAGTGGGGGAGCACCATAGCCATGTGTTGAGAGGACTTCTTTGGGCTTGGTTAATTTACCTTTGGCACCATGGTTGTTTCGTTCAGCATCCTTAAACAAACTTTATGCAGGGACATTTTGAGCGAGATGAGCTACTCTGATGCGCTGTTTATATTGATATGAAATAACCATGTCGCGCACATATGGTTGTAATGCAAATGCCTGGTACACCTTTATCAGACGGGTAGTCTTGATGTGCATACTGTGCTTCGTATATTTTACCCCAGTGTCACTTTAATGGCATGCACTGCTCTCTCAGACAATAATCCTTTCTATTGTAGGCACAAAAATCGTACTCGGTATACATAGCAACATTACGTCACAATTACTTTGCCTCAACAGGTCGAGCTCTCTTTAATACCATACCAAAATACGTCAAAATGGAAACGGATATATATATATATATATATATATATATATATATATATATATATATATACATACATATATATATACATATATATAAACATACGTATATATATCTATGTATGCATGTATGTATATATATATATATATATATATATATATATATATATATATATATATATATATATATATATATATGTATATGTATATATATATATATATATATATATATATATATATATATATATATATATATATATATATATGTATATAAAGGTTATGAATGGTATTGGAGTCAACCAGACCCTAATGATATAGGTAATACCGAGTAAGTGCTGTACACCGACTAGTTTTGCCCCAGATGTGGTTGCAACATGAATGGGGAATATAACATGGGTCGTGTATTAGCGTGTGTATATATAAAAAGAATGAGATAAAGAGACCAATGGCAATGTCTTACAGTTGTTTCAGGGAAAATTCAATTTATCCCTTCATCCGAGATGGTAATAGCAGAAGATAAGGATTATTACATCTTTATATATATATATGCAGGAATGGGTATTTTGAGGACGGCAACACCGTGAAATGATGTGTTTTGCTCAGAAACACGACGCATTGTCAGGGCCAGGAATCAAAAGCACAGTTTTACTATCATGAATTCAGCACCTATCTGTCTATCTATCTGTATAACTATCTATCTATCTATATATCTATCTTTCTATCTCTCTATCAATCTATCGTTCTATCTATCTGGATCGATAGATAGATAGATAGATAGATAGATAGATAGATAGATAGATAGATAGATAGATTCACATATCTACATATGTATGTGTGTATATGAATTTATGCATGTATGATTTTATGCACGCATGTGCGTATGTATACGCTAGTGTGTGTCTGTGTGAGTGTGTGTGTGTGTGCGCGCGTACGTGTGTGTGTGTGTGTGCGCGCGCGTACGTGTGGGTGTGTGTGTTAATGCGCGCGAATCAATATTAGGCGGTACGGACGATATGCTCGGATAACGATGACAATTTATCCTGACTCGGTACACCCAGTATGTATTATAAGTATTTTAATATGAATCACAGTGTTTCTATTTTCGAATACACTTCCGTTTCAGTTCATCGTATGTAATTATATTGTCATTTCGAATGCATATATTTCTTCACACATCTTGAGTTCTCAGCTAAAAATATTTTGCGCGAAAAAAATTCATTGGATATATGTGCGGCATATTGTTCCTGATATTACATAAATAGATATTGTTACTTGTACCTCTATACACACACCCATATGTGTGCATGGATATATGTACATATATGTGTGTATTCTCTCTCTCACTCACTCTCTCTCCCTCTCTCTCTTTGTGTGCATATATATATATATATATATATATATATATATAGTGAGAATTTTCAAAAAGCACAAGATGAAGATGCGTGTGTAAAGAACAAACAGATGTATTAGTTTAACGCTCGGGAAGTGAGAAAGTCTTTTATGTTTCGAGCCTATGCTCTTCGACAGAAAGAACACAGAAATAAACAGAGAGAGAAAAAAGAAAAAAGGTTTAGTGGCTAGCGATCTATCATGGCAAATGCCGGACAAAGGTGTCACACAGGAGAGCTAGGAAGAAGGGGATATGATAAAGTATTGGTGATCCAAAAACGGTGCGCGTGCGTATGTATGTGACTGCGTGTATCTGCCTGTAGAAGGGGGCTGGTAATATTGACGTGTGCGCGTGTGCAATGTGTAGCTGTATGTATAATGGTGTGGGTGCTGGGAAGTGGTCAGTGCTAGTGTGTGCAGGGTGGTGTGATGCGATGTGGTGTGGTGGTGTATGGTGTGCTGTGGTGTGGTGGTGTATGGTGTGGTGGTGGGGTGATTTGTGGTGTGGTGTGGTGTGGTGTGGTGTGGTGGTGTTGGGGCGTGTGGGAGGCCAGAGTGGGGGAAGCAAAGGTGGAGGTTTAAGGGATGGGGTGGAAGTGGGATGGGACGTATAGGTATGGTGGGACTGGAATATGTAGGGGTGGGATAATGAAGGAGGGGTGACCACGAAGGGAGAAGGTGAAAGGGAGAAGGTGGGTAGGAGGGACGAGAGGAAGTAGGTGCCAGAGCAAGAGAGGAGAGGAGGATGGTAGGAAGTAGGTGTGAAAGGAAAAGAGAAGAGGAGGGTCAGATGAAGAGGGGATGATAGTTGAGCCTTGTGGCGCAAAGGAGGTACTTGTTTGTGTCTATATATCTGCGAATTAATCGATCTCTTTCTTTACTTATTTTACAGCTTTTCCCCTCTTTTGCTCCTTAATATTATCTCTTCGCACATCTTACCAAGCAGTCTATTCATATATCTGTTTATGTATCCTCTTACTGCTACCACTGTGTTTCATTGCGCATGTTCCCACTCTTTCTTTCTCACCTCGTATATTTATTATTTTTGTTACATCATTTTCTTCCTCTCTCCCATTCTCTCTCTCTCCCCTCTCTCTCTCTCTCTCTCTCTCTCTCTCTCTCTCTTATATACTCTCGAGTTCAAAACTGTTACTTTCATGTCACATAGAAAATCATGTACTTTATGAATGTTTGTATAACGTTATACGCATCTTATTTTCATCCCGCACATCCAGTCCTTCATCTTATTTAGTAATCTGTTTACATCGCATAAATGCGATTAACAGCTGTAATATTTACATACCATTAGTAGCATACATAATATCACTTACCTGTTCTTTCTGTTTATTTTTACTCTTCAGACATCTAATTATATTAATGTAGACTGTCAGCAATCTGAGGTGACAGGCTGATGAGATAACCAGCATTTGATTCTCATTAAATCCGACTTTTTTCATCCAGCCATTAATATAATATCGTGTGTTTAAGGCAACATATCGACAGAAACGTTAGCATGCCGGGCAAAATTCATTGCGGCATTTTGTCCGTTTTTACGTTCTGAGTTCAAATTCCCCCGAGGTCAACTTTGCGTTTGATCATTTCGGGGTCGATAAATTAAGTACCAGTTGGGCACTGGGCTCGATTTAGTTGACTCAGCACTTCCCGTTAAGTTTTTGGCCTTATGCCAGAATTTGAAATGATTATAAAATCGTGAGTAAAGCTATTGTTATCCTGATTGCATAAGTGTTTGCTACCTGATTTGATATCGGTTTTTGACAGTATGTAAAACTGAAGACTGACGTACCCGTCTCAGGAGTATGTTCCTCGTGTGTCCTTCACCGTTATGAAGTGATATTTATACAGGAATTATCATATGGTGTTCATTGTGATCCAATCTGCTTCTTTCTATGCTAATCACTGAGGCGCAATAGTCTTCTACATTTGCAGCGTTTTCTCTTATAACTCTTAAACATAATAGTAATCCTCAGTTATGTTTATGTATTTGTTTTGCAAGATTCCTGATGTGGAATCGCGTGTTGAAACAAATATTTACATTCTGTACTAAACAGAACAGGAAGAGATACGTGGAACAGAGAGTCGTGAAAAAGGTTACAGGACGTGTGACGAAAGATTTCAGAAAAAGGACACAAAAATAAGAACAATAATATAGCTAAAATGAAGGGCGAAAATATAATGCGTGTGTTCACTTGGCAAAATATCTGACACCTTGGCTGGCGTTACCAGAGTCCTCTCCACTGCAAGTAATAAAGTTAGATCTCCTATTGAAAATATTCCTTCCTCCTTCTCCTGCAACAAGTCTCACAGGCCTAGTAAAGTTTCAAGTGCAGCAAATTCCCCTTCTGAATAAAGTATCTGGAGAGCTAAAGATTACTGTTATATTTCGGGATGGTCATGTTCCTTTGCCAAGTAAACTTATTTTATCGACCACGAAAGGATGAAAGGCAAAAACGATCTCGGTAGAATTTGAACTCAGAATACCACTAAGCATTTTACCCAACGTGCTAACGATTCTGCCA
>NC_142930.1:135684256-135701756 GCF_046866305.1 Octopus bimaculoides
AATCGACTGGCACCCTCCCCAAAAATGTCGGGCCTTGTGCCTAGAGTAGAAGAGAATAATTTGGAATCAGTTCATTTTCAAAATATACTTTCAACTGATATCCGGTGAGACATGTAAAAGTTCAAGATAGCTCAGTTTCGTGCGCCTGTCGTTAAGTGCATCTTTACAGTTTTCTAAGTGCTTTTCATTGTTAGTTCTACTACATTACGGTCAGAGAAAAGCGTAGATAACATCTTCACATTGGGAATGAATTCCATGTATTTCTGAAGCAATGATCTTGGTATCTTCACCCCTGAATAACTTACTGATTCTTCCACGCACAGCATGCTTGTGAAGCTTAGAAAAGTTCTTTCTATCTTGGATCTTGCAGCGACATTTCAGAGAGACTGTTTCTAGGGTCATTTGAAGTTGAAATCACCCGTGGCAAGTATATTACGTCGATCAAGTTTCTTTTACACAGAATTTTTTCCCTGCCATCTTCAAACGTGCTGGCATTATTTGAAACATCCTGGCACAAGATATAATGTATATAAAACTAAATCAAGTCATTTCATATGCACTAATAACGAGTTCTAATGTGGAATAATCATGTATATGTCAAGGCCACAGTAACTTTTTACTATTATGCAATACGAAAGAGAAATACTTTTTACATGTATATTTTATTATCAGTTATATTGGTTGACTAATGCGCTTCTAAACTGCATTGCATATTGTTTGCTTGAAAATGTCAAAATCTCTCAGTTATAGAATTTCGCTTCTGTTACTAAGATGTAACAAATGTCTGGTATTCAACTCTGATATCGATAGTACATTAGAATAGGTGTCTGCATTGACCATCTTGGATTATATATTTTGTTGTGGCCAACTGTTAGTGGTACTCGTCTTTGCGTGTACATATATACATATATATATGTGTATGTGTGTGTGCGTGTGTGTGTGTGTGTGTGTGTGGTAGAGTCAACTGATCCATAGGACAATTTTCGGAGGTATTATATATCGACAAAAAGATTGCTGCTCGGTTAACGGGCATTTTATTACTGCATTTCCATATTGCACATAGTATTCCATATTGCACTAGTGTCCCTTATTCATACGAGCGTATATATACATATATACATATATATATACATATATATATATATACATATAGATATGCAGGGCAGGGAATCGTCAATTAGTAATAAAATTAATAATTAACAATTTTGCCGGGTAGCTCAGTATGAAAAAACCTTTTCGGTAAAAAACATTTATAATCATAAATATATAGGGATTGACAGTAACCTGCTTCTCCAACATACTGAGAATTCAGAAATAGCAGTCAAAGAACTACTGATTTCAAAACTACAAATTATTACCCCAGATTGATAGCGATATTTTTGATACACACAGAACAAAAAACAGTAGAGAAGAGTAAAAAAACCACCTGCCTTTAGTTAATTTAGTACGATCGTTTCACAGTTAAGAGTAAAGGATACTCTATTCTGATCTTCAGCTAAATATTCTAATATTTATTAACAAATTTATATACATATATATATATATATATATAGTTTTAGGGAAAATAACAAATTTTCAAGAACTCATCGATGAAAATCCACTATCACATATAGAAGGCTCAATTTAATTTTAATTTTTTATAAATTGATTTTAATTGAGTTTTTTACCTGTAATTTTGGATTTTGTCCCTAATATTATTATATATATATATATATATATATATATATATATATATATATATATATATATATATATATATATATATACATGTACGTGTGTGTACATATATATATATATATATATATATATATATATAAACATACACTATGTATAAATATGTATATATATATATATATATATATATATATATATATATATATACATGTATATATGTACCTATATTGCTACACACACACACATATATATATATACACTTATATATATACATATATATACATATGTGTGTGCATATATATATGTACATATATACATATATATATATATATATATATACATATATATATATATATATATGCATATATATATATATATATATAAATGCATATGAACATGCATAAATAAACGTATGTATAAACTCAATTTGATGTTTATTCCTTCCTATTAATTAGAGCGCATTACTCTTAATGCTTGGTGCAAGTGTACGTGAATGTTGGCATACACATAAGTAGAGAAGTATGTAATTTATTCAGCAAGATGTCCTTAGATGTATTTCTGCAAGTAAGCAATTAACTATGACGTGAGATTTAGACTCAAATTTCTCTACAATTTGATCTAATGCAGCGAAACTGTTATGCGTCATCATATGATAAATTGCATAAATACAATTACACACGCACGTATATACGGAAATATATATATATTTATATATATATATATATATATATATATATATATATATATATATATATATATACGTGTGTGTGTATGTATAACTGTATATAAATTTGCATACACGTACGCACCCACTCATACGCACACGCATATTTATATGTATGTATGTGTGACGGTCGGATGGTAGATTTGATACAGTGCAAAGTACTTCTTTATTTTCTCTCCATATCCATCCATCATGTATTTTCTTTCTCTCTCTCTCTCACTTGAAGAATCCAGTTATTTACATTTTTAACATAGTAGAGGTGGACTCTGCCAAGTTCAAAATGACCAAAATTCACTATATATGATATCACCTCTGTGACACTATCAGAAATTAAGAGTACTACATTATAATAATGTATATATATATAATGTTACTGCCCTTATATATAGCCACATGTACTTCATCTCTAGCTAGATCTTACTGAACAGATAAGAAAGAATTAATCGATGTATTTTTTAATGGTCCGTTGGTATTTCATTAGCGACTGCGTATGATCATTAACTGTCCGTGGGCATACTTCTTATAAAGCCACAGTTAATAAAGCCTTAATTAAACTGGACAGGCCAATTTGCATATATAACACATAATTAAAAATAATTCGATCGATAGTGTTTTTCCTGGTGCGTTTTTTCACTTATGCTGTTCAAAAGAATAGATTTGCTGATTATTAGCCAACGGTACATGTATAGACAGGGGTATAATTTTTGTCTTTATGTACAATATATTCAAGGGCAGAAAAGTGGAAGCAGTCCGACTATTTTCAATCTTTTGAGTGGGATTTCATCATTCAATGGTTAAGTTTTATCTTTTTAACCGCACACGGAAATACTACTTATAAACACACTATTACTACGGACTTTAGTAAATGAGATAAACTAATTTACTACATATCAGATCAACTAATTTTTAACCAAATCTTAAGAGATAGCTCAGTTAATAAACTACATATGTCCTAAACTTATTGTATTTCAATACTAAACAGTATTTCAGAATATATCTATAAACATTTTAGCCACTACTTTTTGCTGTAGAGAAAAAGGTAAACAGTTTATAAAGTTATACACACATATACACATACATTTCTCTTTTTGTGTTTGTGTGTGTGTGTATAATTTTGTGTAGATATATAGGCTCAGTAGGTTGCAAACGGTGTTAGAAATAGGGGATTTGAAGTCTGGGCTTGTCTTATTAATAGCAATAGCTTAAGGTCTAAAGAAAATAATAATGCGATAAGCCATAATTTTACAAGCAAAATGTGAAGTCAGAGCAGTTTCCACTGAGGTCACATTTAGTTGTTTTATGGTGAAGAGCCAGCAGAATCGTTAGCGCATGGGGGAAATGTTCATCGACATTTCTTCGAGTTCTTAATATTCTGAGTTTAAATACCGCTATCTCAACTTTGCCTTTCATCCATTTGGTGTCGATAAGATAAAGTACCAGTTAAATACTAGGGACGATGTAACTGACAGTTACCATCCTCCGAAAATTTTTGGCTGTGTGACAGAATTTGAAATCATTATTTCTTTCAATTTGTCTTTAATATGTCTGGGTAAGAAGTTTACTTCCCAGCCTCATAGTTCCGGGTTCAGTCCCACTGCGTGGTACCTTGGGCGTGTGTCTTCCTATAGCCCTGTGAGTGGATTTGGAAGGTGGAAACTGAAAGAAGCCCGTTGTGTGTGTGCGTGCGTGCGTACGCGCGCGCGCGTGTGTGTGTGTGTGTGTGCGCGCGCTTGTGTCTGTTTATCTCTCAACACCGCTTGACAACCTGTATTACACTGTTTACATCCCCATAACTTAACAGTTATGCAAAAGAGACTGATAGAATAAGTACAAAATTAAGTACTGTGGTCGATCCTATCGAGTAAAATTTCTTCGAGATTGTGCCCCAGCATGGCCGCAGTCTGATTTCTGAAACAATTTAAAGATAAAAGTTCAAAGATACACTTGTATGTTTCAATCCAGTAATACTTCTTACTAAACTCGTATCATACCCATAGTCAATTACTGACACTACAATCTACGAAACTAAACTCAGATTTCTTAAGACCGACAAAAACCTGTATTCAGTCAACGTTTCTTTGTTTCAGAGATAGTTCCAAACAAGCACACCTATGACAAAAGGTGTCCCAACTATACCCATTCTATATTTTAGAAACAACTTATCTAGTACCAAACCATTGCCTGCCATGAACCCCATTTGGGGATTTGCTAAAAACAGTCCCACTGCCGGTTGTTCCTTGTATTTAATGTGAATTATTTATGTACATTGCATTTGCAGAGGTGTGTTTAACAATATTAAGTAGTTGAAGTTTGTCAATATTAGCCCTGACTAATTCAAGAGGACATTTTATGTCATAAATTACAAATTTTGAACTACGAAAATATTGACTGTTTTGAAAAGGGGGTTTTTTTTGTATTTTTTTTTTGCATTTCCCATCTATATCGTTCATTGATGTTTCATATACATTCGCATTTGATACTATAGTTTCAAACAAACTAAAATGTTTGCTATTGCAATTGAATAGAGAAGGATAAATATGTTCTTTTTCAGCGATCCCCATTTGAGACTTTTCGAAACATTTATCATAATTTCCAAAATAATTAACATATGAAGAAAATTTAAATCCTGTATATTATTTTAGCTCCTAAGACACCTGGCAAAGCCAAAATATATGAATAAAAAAATTAGCCGTCAATGGGGTTAAATGCAATTTGAGAAAGATTTTACTGTTATTCTTCGCCGGTGAAACAGCCACGCAGAAGCGCCTTCGTTATCTCATATTTGTGTTGAACTGTAAAGAATATAATCATTTAATAAAACATTTTTTGTTATATTTCTTTTAAACGAGTAAATGTTGGTTGCATGTATCAAACAGTTATTGATACAACTTGGAATTTTTATTGAACTAATCATAATTCAGAATACAGTTCAGTAAGGCAATTTGATCTCTTAATATAATTATGCTATTTTTTAAAATTAGTTTTTAATTCTAGCAGAATCTGTATGGAATGTTATTTTTGTATTTGTTGTTTGGCGTTGACGCTGTTGATTTCATTGTTATTGTTTTGTTTTTGTTTTTTGCACTTAATGATGTTGTCGTATTGACTGTTGCTTTTCATTCGTGATGTTTTCTGTTGTTGTTAATGTTTTGCTTCTCAATCGATTATTCACATATTTCCTAGCTGTTCAATAATTTAAAATCAAAATTGATTTCTCAATTACGCATGAAGAATCAGTGTTACAAACAAGAAGAGGAAAATTGATTGTTGGAGGTTCCGTTCCCTCAGTTCATTTGGTAAAGACTTTTAGACCAGTAGTAACAATCCCCACCCACTATTTGCTTTGAATATGCCTCTGCACAACGCCGTGCAGCTGTTAAATAGTAATTTCTTAATAATTGAGGTTCATCAGTATTTTAATAACAGAGAAATAAAACGTAGTCTGCTATGCATTGATTGCGAGTTGTCAGAGCGCCGGATAAGACACCCCGTCATATTCACCTCGTCAATGTACATCTCAAATCAAATCTCGCGGATGAAGACTAATTTTCATTCTTTTGAAGTTGGTAAGGTAACACCCCACTACTACTTCTTCTTCTTCTTCTTCTTCTTCTTCTTCTTCTTCTTCTTCTTCTTCTTCTTCTTCTTCTTCTTCTTCTTCTTCTTCTTCTTCTTCTTCTTCTTCTTCTCACTCTCTCCCACTCGCTCTTTCTTGTCCTCTTTATCAGGTGTTAATGGTCTAATGAAGGAAGAATGGATAGCCAGAATAATATCAAATATGTCAAAGTATATACATTTAATCTAACTGAATGTAAGTCTAAATCATTCAAGACTTTTTAAGAATAAGTTCAGAACATTTCTCCTGTAAGCTAGTCGATTAGAATGTTCTTTATATACACTGAAATGCCACAAAGTTTTAAGACAAAATATCGACATTAGAGGCTTTCATACCTTTTACACTTATCGTTTTATTGGATTTGAAATAGCTTTCCAATTCAATCGACAGAAGGTTAGAGATATGAATCATATAAAAATTAACTCAATATTATTCATTTTGCGCAAAAATAAAACAACTGGGGCCAATACCGGAACTGAAATTTGTTCTTCTCACTTAAAGTCAATATGAAGAACAAAACAATAAAGTGTGTGTAAAGACCGGAGGTCAATTGGTTATAAACATAACGAGTGATATGAGGCCGAAAGTCTGATTTCATCACCGAGCCTAGCAAGATTTCAGAGCAGGAACACCTTTGTGCACTGCAGTTCTTGAATATTTCCAAACTCAGTGTGTTCATATGTCTGCGTATATGTGTGCGTATGTATATTTGGGTAAGAGTGTGTATCGATATGTGATTGCCAATAACTATTTCTTTTCATACATTTGGCCTGTAATAGGTGTCCAATGTTTACTTTGTCATATCTATGTCAAAGATCTTGCTGCGTAATCTTTCAATTCCGTTCAGCTTTTAAAATGTTGCATTGTTTCCGCAAAACAGTTTCCGTCCCAATAGCCAGAAATGTCTTCAATATGTCTAATATTTTCTCTAAATCACAAATAGGTGTTTTATGAGGAAACCGCAATGCAGTGGCTGGAGTCAGGAAAGAAACTGGTAATGGGTTAGCTCTAATTTTATCTGTTCTTTCTTTCTTTTTTTTTTTTCGTGCCAGTCATTGAACTTCAGTCATGCTTTGGTACCGACTTAACGTGTTTAACCGGACAAACGAACTTCAGTACTTAATTTTCTTTAGTCGGATATTTGTCGTTCTCTTTTGCCAAACCGTTAAATAACAGAGAACCGTTAAGTGACAAAGACGTAAACAAACTAACACCAGTTGTCAAGCGGTGGAAGACAAACACAAAACATACACACACACACAAACATATACACATGTGTATAAACATTCATTTATACATACACATGTATATACAAAAAAATAAATATACACTCTCTCTTTATCTATCTATCTATCTATCTGATAACATTGGGGTTCTTGTTTCAGTAAACCTGCAATAGGTAATGAATTAGAATTAGCCACAGAGTAGTTATTCCCTCCGTCATTACTATAGGGCGTGACTAGTCTGCTTTAAACAAGCCCCGAACAAGGCTCTGAATATTTTGGGAATGGACCCCTATCCAAAGTTAAAGATAACCTTGTCATCTTCGTCATTCTAGGCTTGTATCCTGCCCGACCTCGAATGTTTGATATATAACATAGTTTGTAACGAACCTGTGCCAAGCAAGGTGGAGCGATATAATGCAATGCTATCATCTCTGTTACAGAAGTGATGTAGCCCAATGTTCCTGGCGAAGTGGTAGGTATTAAGGCTAAAAGAAGATATTTTTGCTCACTTAAACTTAACTACCTTATCTCCGCTCTTCATCTTCTCGATTTGTTCTGTTTTATTCCTTAGATTCATCAAGAAACACTTTCTAAATCCATTATCTCCGGAATGGATTCTATATAAAACTTTTACTCACTTAATATTTGATTTTTATCAGCTATTGATTTCAAATTTTCAAACAGTAATTTAACCGGAAAAACATCACCTAACTCTGTTTCCCATTGAAAAGAGCCTACGGTGATAGTTACGAGAACTTGCCTTCTTCCGACCACATAATTATAACGACTAGATATATACAAGTCTTGTACAATACTTAGTTTTATGAACAATACTAAATAATTTGGTTGTTTGAGTGAAAATGAAGAAATCAAAAAATTATCCATTTTCAGAACTTTCTTAACCAATTATCTAGAGTCAATAGAAACATATTTGGTCCAAATGGAAAGTAGAAAGCAGTAGTTTTTATCTATTATTTTTATTTCTACTTTTTACTTTAATGGCAACATAACGGTACATTATCCCTCGTTGATATTCTAGATTGAGTTTAATGAATAATGTTTCATATTTTATGGAGACATGATGGAAATATTGAAGTAAGAATGAACAAGAAGAAGCAATATGAAAGATAAGGAAAATTGGATTGGAAGAAAAAAAATATTCAGAAAGATAAGATAAACAATATAAAGTTGACTTACGCTGTAGAAAACAATCAGGAAGCAATAGGGTGAAATGAGGAATTTTGTGTTGACATGTCAGACAGATATTTGGATATTATGGAAGTTAGAAGAAAAAAATATATTAATGCAACGTAATGATGATCGAACGAGTAATTTTTTCTTCTTTCTTTATTTTATTTTATTCATATTAATCCACTATATTAGTATAAGAGACCATAAAGATTTCTTACAATGTAAATTGCTGTTATCATTACTGTCTATTGAGCTATACACTCTCTAAAATGCTATTGATTTATTCAAAAGTAATTCATATCAGAAATTTCATCACAGGAACTAGAGATATCATTTCTTAACTGATTTTACAGCCTCCACTGACAGGCCGTTGAAGAGTAGTTTTATTGCAGAAAATTGCATCATATGAGTGTATGTGTCTACATGTGTTTATGTGCGGGTTTATGTGTGTGTGTGTTTGTGTGTGTGTGTGGGTGGGTGGGGGTGGGGGGTCTTAGATTATGATTATTATTTTGAAGCAAATGTAATCATAACAACGAAACATTTACTGATAGGGAGACTTAGTAGTGAAAGTAGTGACAAATTTGTAAGAAGATTTGTTTTACGATAAGTTTCGTCCGACGACTTATTCAACTAGTAGCAGAAGAAACCGCCAATTGAAATTTATAACGCAGTCAAAATGCATCTTATAGCATTTATTTTTTTGCTTGAGTCAGTGTTTGTGTGTGTTATAATAAATATATGTAATAAAATGAAATACATAAATACAAGTATTTTGTTACATATATCAGTATGTATGTATGTACGTGTATATATATAACGAATATGATAAATAAAATAATTTACCGTAGATTATTTTTTACCATCGACGAAAGCACTCTCAGTGTGTAATCAAAAGATTAATTATCCATGGTCCCACCACTCTAGCTTTTACAAAGGTTTTACGATTTATTTGCATTTCACCGCTAAATGTAGATCAAGGGTTCTTTTTTATTATTTTACCCTAACTAACTTTTATGATGCGCACCTACGATGAACCCCTTCTAAATATGTCCAGCAGCTCATTTATTTTCAATCATAATGTATCTAGACCAACATTAAATATTAGTCGTCAATCAGTCGTGAGGTTGATCCAATGACGTCTAAAGTAGCAGAACTACAAACGGTGAATCTTGCCTCATTCTAAAGACCAAAATTTGATAACTGTCTCCATCCAGAGTCACAACTAACAACATTTCATTATCAATGTGCGACAGGGAAAAGGCAGCGAGCTGGCAGAAACGTTAGCACGCCGGGCGAAATTCCTAACAGTATTTCGTTTGTCTTAACGTTCTGAGTTCAAATTACTCCGAAGTCGACTTTGCCTGTCATCCTTTTGGGGTCGATGAATTAAGTACCAGCCAGTTGCGTGTTAGGGTCGATCTAATCGACTGGCCCACTCCCCCAAACTTTTTCCTCACTATCAACTCCTGGTCTTTCAAATTCTTCTAACTCTTCTATACCTTCATCTATTTATTTAAATCTTATTTAAAGAATTTTTTTTTTCTGTTTTCAAGATTAATTTCTTTTTATTTCAATCTTCATCATTATCATCATTATCATGGTCATCACCATCGCCATCATCATCATCATCATCATTAGCAGCAGCCGTGACAGTAGCAATAGTAGTTGCAGCAGCTGCTGCCGCATCTAGATTTTCGACTTCCTTTACAACTTAAAATTCTTTTATCTAATTCCACTTCTACTTTTTTTCACGTAACGGTACCCTCACAACCACTACCACGACGACAACGACGACGACGACGACGACCACCACCACCACCACCACCGCCGCCGCTATCACCACCACAACTACCACCACCACAACTACCACCACCACCACCGCTATCACCACCACCACCACCACCGCCGCCGCTATCACCACCACAACTACCACCACCAACACCACCACCACCACCACCGCTATCACCACCACAACTACCACCACCACAACTACCACCACCACCACCACCACCACCACAACTACCACCACCACCACCACAACTACCACCGCCGCCGCTATCACCACCACAACTACCACCACCACCACCACCACCACCGCTATCACCACCACAACTACCACCACCACAACTACCACCACCACCACCACCACCACCACCACCACCGCTGCCGCTATCACCACCACAACTACCACCACCACCACCACCACCACCACCACCGATATCACCACCACAACTACCACCACCACAACTACCACCACCACAACTACCACCACCACAACTACCACCACCACCACTGTCGCCGCTGCAACCACCTCCACTGATGCTACTAATAAACACCCTCTTTATTTTTGATATTTTCTATTTGACTAAAGCGGCGAACTGGCAGAAACGTTAGCACGCCGGGCAAAATGCTTAGCGGTATTTCGTCTGCCGTTACGTTCTGAGTTCAAATTCCACCGAGGTCGACTTTGCCTTTCATGCTTTAGGAGTCGATAAATTAAGTACCAGTTATGTACTGGGGTCAATCTAATCGACCGCCCCCAACCCCCCCCAAAAAATTGCGGACGTTGCGCTTAGAGTAGAAAAGAATATTTTCTATTTGAATGTAGACGTAACATCAGTTTTATAAATTAGCCACACTTAAATACGTGCTTTTTTTTTCTTTTATTCTTCTTTTCTTGATTTTTTTTAAATATTAGCTAAATGTTTGTGTAAACATGTTGCAACATTAAGATACAAAATAAACACAGCAATGTTTGATTACTTGTAAATATAATTAAATAAATAAATAAGAAAAACAGAAAGAAAGAAAGAATGAAAGTAAAAATGAAAGAAAGAAAGAAAGAAAGAAAGAAAGGAAGGAAGGAAGAAAGAAAGAAAGAGATAAGTGGATACATATGAAAATAAACAGTGACTAAAAACAAACATAATAAATTACTTGTAAATATAATTAAATAAATAAATAAGAAAAACAGAAAGAAAGAAAGTAAAAAAGAAAGAAAGAAAGAATGAAAGTAAAAATGAAAGAAAGAAAGAAAGAAAGAAAGAAAGGAAGGAAGGAAGGAAGAAAGAAAGAAAGACATAAGTGGATACATATGAAAATAAACAGTGACTAAAAACAAACATAATAAATTACTTGTAAATATAATTAAATAAATAAATAAGAAAAACAGAAAGAAAGAAAGTAAAAAAGAAAGAAAGAAAGAATGAAAGTAAAAATGAAAGAAAGAAAGAAAGAAAGAAAGAAAGAAAGGAAGGAAGGAAAAAAGAAAGAAAGACATAAGTAGATACGTTTGAAAATAAACAGTGACTAAAAACAAACATAATAAAGAAATCTGTTTATTCTGATTTCAATAAAACAGAATAAAACACATTTATGTAACTTAGGATAAATGTTACATGAGATAGTGTTGTTGATGATGATGATGATGATGATGATGATGATGATGACGATGATGATGATGATGATGATGACGATGATCATGTTCATGATGATAATTGTGGTGATGGTGGTGGTGGCGGTCGTCGTCGTCGTCGTCGTCGTCGTGTGGTGCTTGTGGTGGCTGTAGTCCTGGTGAAAATGATGAATTTGGTGGTGACGAAAGTGGCAACGATGATCATAATGATGATGATGGTGATGATGATGATGATCATAATGATATCTGTGTCTGTGGTGGTGATGATGATAGGGATGTGATTATAACAATGATGGTCATCATTGTCATCATTATTCCCATCATCATCTCACATTCATCACCATCTTAAGCATCATCATTGCCTTCATGATGAAGAAGGAGTAAGTGAAGAAGGAGAAGGAGGAGAAAGAAAAGGAGGAGAAAAGGGAGGAGAAGGAGGAGGAGGAGAAGGAGGAGAAGGAGGAGGAGGAGAAGGAGAAGAAGGAGAAGAGGGAGAAGACGAAGAAGAAGAAGAAGAAGAAGAAGAAGAAGAAGAAGAAGAAGAAGAAGAAGAAGAAGAAGCAGAAGAAGAAGCAGAAGAAGCAGAAGAAGAAGAAGAAGAAGCAGAAGCAGAAGAAGAAGAAGAAGAAGAAGAATGTACATCTAAACAAATATATTATCTTCCAGGTAGAATGACAACACAAAATATAACAATAGAAATCTTCGTCGATACCGCAGTGGTAGAGATAGTGCGATCAAACCTCGCGCGTTGTAGTCTTCGCTCGTCTTCTGTCCTGAGGAGAATATACTTTCAATGTACTTCACCGTAGTGGATTCACAATGGCCCAGTAGTTAGGGCAGCGGACTTGTGGTCATAAAATCGCGGTTTCGATTCCCAGACCAGGTGTTGTGAGTGTTTATTGAGCTAAAACACCTAAAGTTCCATGAGGCTCCAGCAGGGGATGTTGGCGAACCCTGCTGTAATCTTTCACCACAACTTTCTCTCACTCTTGCTTCCTGTTTCTGTTGTGCCTGTAATTCAAAGGGTCAGCCTTGTCACACTGTGTCACGCTGAATATCCCGGAGAACTACGTTAAGGGTACACGTGTCTGTGGAGTGCTCAGCCACTTGCACGTTAATTTCACGAGCAGGCTGTTCCGTAGGTCGAATCAACTGGAACCCTCGATGTCGTAAGCGACGAAATGCCAACAAACAAAAACAAATTCACCGTAAGAAATAAAGAAAATGGAGCTGTGTCAGTTAAGAGAAAAATGACAGAGGAGTGATTGAACAACGGCCATGTAAAAATTAGGGGTATGTACAGAGACGAATTTGTGGTCTGTACCGGCGTTACTGTTCTTTGTTCCAACTTCATTTGCCAATTAGTAATCCAAAACATACCTCTCCTATCCTTCCTAACGTGGAAATCATTGTTACTACTTTGAGTTGTTATGTGTGTGTGTGTGTGTGTGTCTGTGTGTGTGTTTAGTAAAGAGCGTCGCTTAGTGTTTAAGGTATTCGGCTCAGTAAAATGGATACCTCTTGCTATATGGAATGATATTATTCCCTTCGGAAAACAAATAATTATACACACACGTAAGTGTGTGTGAGTATGTATGTATGTATGTATATATACACTTACAAAACACACACTACTAACAGAAAGACTGTGAACGTTTCTTGCCAATCTGTATAACTTCCTTCCTGGTGCAAAAATCACAACTTAACTTACTTGCTAAACAATATGTTGAAATTAACAAAAGAATGAGATTTGCGAAAGTGAAAAGCTTTGTTCAATTTCAATAAGCGAATAGTTTTTTATAATGATTATTATTATTATTATTATTATTATTATTATTATTATTATTATTATCATTATTTTTTATTATGAACTGATATAATTCAACACGTATGTTTTCATAGTTTTTTTTTTACATAATTTTCATAACATCTTAATATTTATCGAACATTATAGAAACATGTGTACTCAAAATGTGTATACAAAATTTTGTTTGGCTATTCGGTACTTTCGTCTGTTTGTTTTTCTGTTTTTTTTTTTTCATTTAAGCTAAATAAAAATATGTATCTCATAATATAACGAGGAAATCAAACGTCGGCACATTGTTTATATAACACTGTTATTTTGTGTAGTAATATTTACACCAACAGAAGGTAAACAGTGTGATAGCATAGTGACGAATATATATATATATAATCGAGCTAATTTAGTCAGCACAGCAACTGAGAACTATATTCGAGAGTATTGACATGCATACTTATAACTGTTTGTGTGTGTGTGCTTGTTTGTTTTTTGTTTTTTTGTTTTTAGGTTCAGTTATAATCCTTTTTACTATAGACATAAGGCACAAGGCCTGACATTTTGGAGTGGGGGTTAGGATGATTAGATCAACTCCAGTACGCAACTGGTACTTCATTTATCGACCCCCGAAAAGATGAAAGGCAAAACAGCCTCGGTGGAATTTGAACTGAGAATCTAGCTAGCTCACCGCCTTAGGTTCAGTTATAATAAGAATAATTTTACATTAATGTGATGGGTTACTCTATAATTTTGTACAGTTACAAATTTATTATTCTGAAGCAAGAATACCATTAACTGTGTCTTCGAAGTTTCGGGCAGTTAAGTCACTCTATGTGTGTGTGCGTCTCTGTGTGTGTGCGTGTGTGTGTGTGTGTGTGTGTGTGTGTGTGTGTGTGTGTGTGTGTGTGCGCGTGCGCGCGTGGGTGTGTACCATAAGACTATTATACACCTTCGAGGGAACGTGAAGTAATTCTTTTTTGAACGAATGGTTCGCGAATCAGATCTTATACATTTATAAGGAATAGCATCTTTCGATTACCATTATTCTAAACAACAATTATTTCATGATATATGTGTATATGGGGGGATATGTATGTATGTATGTATGTATGTATGTATGTATGCTAAAGAATGTCTCTTGGACAAGGTCACTATGATATAAAATTAGGTATTCAGGGTCACTGTGATATAAGATTGTTGTTGTTGGCATTCCGTCGCTGACGACGTCGAGGGTTCCAGTTGATCCGACCAATGGAACAGCCTGCTCATGAAATTAACGTGCAAGTGGCTGAATACTCCACAGACACGTGTACCCTTAACGTAGTTCTCGGGGATATTCAGCGTGACACAGTGTGACAAGGCTGGCCCTTTGAATTACAGGCACAACAGAAACAGGAAGTAAGAGTGAGAGAAAGTTGTGGTGGAAGAGTACAGCAGGGTTCACCGCCATCCCCTGCCGAAGCCTCGTGGTGCTTTAGGTGTTTTCGTTCAATAAACACTCACAACGCCCGGTCTGGGAATCGAAACCGCGATCCTATGACCGCGAGTCCGCTGCCCTAACCACTGGGCCATTGCGCCTCCACGATATAAAATTAGATATTCACGAAAGAACATAACATTTCGCACATCTTTTGCTTGCGAAAGAGAGCATGGCGCTCACCAATACCTGAATCTGAGACTCATATTGTCACTTAGTACCTTGCTCCAGCTAGTATGTGGATCATGTCAGTAGAATGGAAAGGATCTGTTAGGGGATGTGCAAGCCTTAATGCACCTAAAATGTTAGGTAGTGTAATCGCTGACGAGACGACTAATCGATACCCAGTCGAGTAGGAAGGCGCCTCGGAGAGCATAGATACTACTGACGTTAACCTGGCTGAAGCCGGCTGCTAGTGCAATAAACAGGTGCACAGGAACTGCTGGTAATTTGAATGGTCAATTCTCCTTGGTCACGAATGGACAGCCATCATATCATCATATATGTATCTATATATATGTACATATAGATATGTATACATACATATATATATATATATATATATATATATATATATATATATATATATATATATATATATATATATATATATATATATATATATGCATACATATATGTATATATAAACACACGCTCACACATACACACACATATATGTGTGTATATATATCTGTGTGTATAATTTTCTTTCGAAACACATAGATAGCGTAGAAGTGCTCAAGTCGAATCTGTGACCTAAGATAAGTATGATGGATACAATAGAAAAAGTTCAAATCAAACAAACTACGGTTAACACACACACACACACACACACGCACACACACACACACACACACACACACACTCACACACGCACATACATATACATACATAGCATATATATATATATATATATATATATATATATATATATATATATATATATATATATATATATATATATATATATATATATATATATATATATATATATATATATTAGGGACAATTCACAAAAAAAAAAGACGAAGAGAGGTGGTGTAGTAAACAAACAGAAGTATTAGTTGAACGCCCGGGAAGTAAAAAAAAGTATTTAACGTTTCGAGCCTACGCTCTTCCACAGAAAGGAACACAGAAAAAAATAAGGAGAGAAAATAAAGAATGTGTAGTAGCTAGCGATCTATCGTGGCCAATGCCGGACAAGATAAAAATAAGAATTGTCCATACATTCTTTTCTTTACCCACCTAGTTTTTAGTTTCATTCGTTTTCAATTGCTTGTACAGTGCTTTATCGTTGTAATCTTTCATCCTACACAAGCCTGACATTCTTACTTGTAATAATAGCGGTTCTGTGGCATTTTTACATACCATGCTATGTTGTTTTCTTCTCCCCACTCTTTTTCTTGATATATACAGTCTGTCTGTGTCACTTTTTGAGTGGAGTGCCCCATATCAATTCAGCAACTTCCATGTCTTTCTGACTAAGCTGTTTAGTTCGTTTACTGTCCATGCGATTACCCCTGCACCATATCTAAGTAGTGAAACTCCCCACGTTTTGATAGCTTAAATCTTATTCCGTCCATTTAATTTCGACTTAAGAATCAGTCTTTGCGCAGCCTCCACCTTAAATTTTTCTGCAAACATACATATATATATATATATATATATATATATATACACACACATATATATACATACATACATACATATATATATATATATATATATATATATATATATATATATACCACAGCACTCCGTCGGTTACATCTACGAGGGTTCCAGTTGATCCAATCAACGGAACAGCTGCTCATGAAGTTAACGTGCAAATAGCTGAGCACTCCACAGACACAGGCCTTTTGAAATACAGGTACAACAGAAACAGGAAGAAAGACTGAGGGAAAGTTGTGGTGAAAGAGTTCAACAGGATTCGCCACCTGCCCCTACCAGAGCCTCGTGAAGCTTTAAGTGTTTTCGCTCAATAAACACTCACAACGCCCAGTCTGGGCATCGAAACCGCGATTCTACGACCGCGAGTTCGCTGCCCTAACAATTGGATCGCTGCGCCTCCACACACACAGACACACACACAAACACAAACACACACACATATATATTGTTAATTTTCCTTGTGAATTGCGTCATTAATTTTACATCTATTCACGTTGCGCCACGAAGTCTAGAAGGCTGAGAGTCACTGCTTTACGTAGTAAATACATAGCATTGCTTTATAAACAATGCACAGATGTTTGATTTCCTACTAATGCAATTAGTTACAATACATTTTTTAAAATGTACAGAATAACTAAACAAAATTTCTACATTCATTTTTAGAAAACAACTTGTATTTAACATTCCATATATTTTGTGAAAAAG
>NC_142930.1:135706756-135709256 GCF_046866305.1 Octopus bimaculoides
ACGTGTGTATGTGCATGGAGATAGACATATATGTATAGATACTCTTAAATACGTATATAAATATCTATACTTACCCACCTATATAGACAGACAGACAGATAGACAGACAGACAGATAGACAGATAGACAGATAGATATAGATATATCTACATGGCATACATACATACATACATACATACATACTAATAGATGTACAAAGAAGTACATACAACGTTCGAACGTGACTTGAGTTCAGACCTCTGTTATTCACCATCATCCTAGGCACATTAGGCATATATATTTATATAAGCATGAGTGCATGCTTCTCCTATGCTTTGTTGAATCGTATGCATATTATCAAGCACTACATATATTCACAAGTACCCTTATTACACACACACATACATATATATAAATTTATTTATTCACTTATTGTTCGTATGTGTGTTTTTTAACTTCGAGATATTGTTTGCATAAATAGATTCCAGATTTTAAAAGAAAAATTTATAGGCAACGTCAGCGTATTGGAATAAGAGCAAAGGGTAAAATGAAACACAAATATGCATGTACATGAACAAAACGTCCATAATACGAACACGAAGACCCGCTCTGCAAACACACATGCACACACACTCTCCCTCTCTCTCTCTCACTCTCTCTCTCTCTCTCTCTCTCTCTCTCTCTATCTCTCTCCTTCTCTTTCTCCCTCTTTCTCTTTCTCTCTCCCTGGTTCTGTCATGTGCGTAGTGCACACGTGTCAGATTCGTACACATTCTCACGTTTGCCTACATATCCATTAGCCAGGTAGGAAAGAAATCACAGTCGTGCGTATTGATACAGACTGCAACTCTAGCGCTGAAGTGATGTAAATCAGAGCCGATTTAAAATATATTTGCTATTTATATCAAAGTTCTTTTTTTTTTTTATTATTATTATTGCTTTATTTTTCATAAATGGTTTGCTGTACAAAAGAGCTGAATGAAACCTTGCAACGTCTCAAGCCATATTACAGCTTAACATACAAATACAAACATAAACTTATGCACAGACTCACACATACACACACACACATACACACTCACACACATACACACAAACACACAGACGTGTACACACACATTCATACATGCATATATGGATATATGTGTGTGTTTATACACATACGTGCGCGCCTATTTATGTATATATATATATATATATATATATATATATATATATATATATACACAAATGTATACGTAGATATATATATATATATAAGTATATATATACATATATATATACGTATATATTATACGTATATATATATATATATACATATATATGCATATATATAGATACACACACACACATATATATACATATATATACACATAAATGTATATATATACAAATACATATACATATGCATATATATATATACATATATATATATATATATATATATATATATATATATATATATATATATATATATATATATATATATATATATATATATATATATATGTATGTATGTATGTATATACATATAACTCTGTGTATATGTGTGCATGTATATGTATGCATACATAAACATTTTATTGTATATACGTGTATGCTTATAAGCACATATCACGCACATACCATATGTGTGTGTGGGTGTATGTTAATCACGATGCGTGAAGCCAGGCAATGCACTCTTAGTTGATCGCCTTCTTTCTCTGTGTCTACGTAGGTGTGTCTATTGCAATGTGCTTCTGTATAGCTACGCTTACATATATTATACGTCTATTGTTTCCGAAATTTCCATAGACGTGAACTATATAGCGATGATGCAGTGATGTTGGTCATCTTAGTGATGTGTATGATGGTAGTGATGATGTTGGTTATGAAATTTACACTTGCTGGTACAGTTCCTAGTGATGACTGTGGTCTTGGTGTGACACAAGCGGGGGGTTCGCCGCCGCCGCAGTGGTGGTGGTGGTGGTGCCGGCGGCGACAGCTGTGGCGGTCGCAGCGGTGAGGGGTTGTGGGGGTGTGTTGCTGTTATTGGTGGTGATGTGTCTTAATACTGCATATATTTTAATACTGGTTGCGACGATAGTACTTCTCGCAAGCATGGGTTGTGGTTAGAGTTGATACACACGGACCCGAGTGTGTATCACATTCAGGCAGGAGTTGGGAACGATGTCTTCGCTTTGCAAATACTGATAGGGTAGAGATAGAGTGACAATACCCAGCTTGGGGAGATGGGGAGATCTATTCCTGGGGCTACAAGCTACAGTAGCATCAACCCTTAAGGGTTAGCTACATTTAGGTGGCAAATATATTTCACGAAATATATATATATATATATATATATATATATATATATATACATGAGAATTTAGGTTAGTTGAAATATGTTTGCCATATTTCAAATAACCCAAAAATTCTCATACCTGCTTTGCGCCAATGCTTCGTTATATATATGTGTGTGTGTGTGTGTGTGTGCGCGTGTGTGAGTTAATATACTATCTCTTTTACTCTTTTACTTGTT
>NC_142930.1:135721756-135771756 GCF_046866305.1 Octopus bimaculoides
GGGATTTGATCTATGAACGTAAAACGATATCACAAAATACTGCAAGGCAAATTCCCGATGGTTCTACGATTTTGCTAATCCACAATTACTAAAATAACTATCACATTATTTAAAGTCTACAACGTTTTACAGTCACGTGATTCTGCTCTGTACTTATTTTCTCAAACTTTTCCAGAAAGGTTTGGACTTTGTGAATAAAGACTTCGAGAGTCAGAGGCTGAATGTTCATTAAAATGGAGCTTATCAATATGATAAGGAGATTCTCTTGGGGTTGCGATGGAGACAATCGGTGCTGGACGGAGTTGCATCGTGAGTAACATATAGTTTTCCTTCCAACAACAGAACAATTAAATGATTCGATAATATATCATCATCATGATTAGTGGTTGGCATCTTGATGCTTGTATTCTGTCTTGCGCACGAAGCCAATATCCTTAGTCATCAAACCGCACATTTTAGTAATTGTAAAAGTGCACCTGAAAGTAAAACCACTCAACGCTGCAAACAACGACAGCACTTAGAGTATTCTTTATCTTCTAACACAAAAGAACGAGAGAAAGAGGGGGCGGAGATGATGTGGCTGATATGCTATGTGAAGTGGAAATTTTCAGTGTATCTCTTACAATAAAGTAGAACTTGGGACTAAACATTCGTATGGAATTAGTATTCTATAAAAGTTGATAAGATTTTAGTGTTAGGTAAATGATGTGGATCGATTCGAAATGATGTTTTTGGCAACATTTATAGATAAAAGTAGGTTTTGCTCACAGTAAATGTTGAATTTCTCTTCATCGTTGTTTTATCACATGATTTTGGTCTGCAACAAGAAGTAAACCATAACAATAAGTTTCTATGGAACACGACATATGTGTCTTCAAATAGAATTAACTCGCATCGCTGTATGAGAATCGAATTTTGTGATAGTAGTAAAATGAAATATCAGCAATGTTACGAGAAAGAAAAAATGCATTTCACTCTTCTTGTATATTCTGCTGATATAATTGCTATCAGAGGCGGCTTTCTCTATCAGCTAGAATCTTATACAGCATCATTTTTTTTTAACTCAATCATCTCGATGCATTTCAGATTTTTCTGATCTTCTTTGGGTAGTTAAGATCATGAAGGTTGCAGTGACATTCAAGAGAATGCAATACACTCTCCACTGAGGGACGCCAATTAGTCTGGCTTCTGCATACCTGTTGTAATGGTTTCTGCTACATGTGACTGAAAACATATCAGTGCACTGTTTTTGCTTGATTCTGATTTTTGTTACGTTTTGTTTTGTTTTCTTTTTTGTTTGTTTGTTTGCTTTCATTTTTGTAAGTTAATCAAAGGAGAAAGATGGTTCAGCGCCCATCACTTTCGCAAGCACCCTTAAAATACTGAAAATGTCTAGAACGAAAGTGTGGCCGAACAGAAAACGGTGTTAAATGGGCAGTGATTTAGATCAATGTATATAGTATTATGTATTTATGCAAGCATATTTCTTTGAGATTTATTTCAATTAATTTTTACACAAAGGAAACCGGTCAAGATAATTAGAGTGATTTTTGCATATTTAAGTGAATGTGTGTGTGTATATCTGTATCCATGTAATGCATGTGAATAATTTTTTAATACAAGTGTATGTCCGATTACTCGTCATATATATACGGGGGCGGAAATCTAATTGATTGAATTCGGAACATATATAATTTTGTGTGTTTGTATGCATGTTTATATGTATGTATAAATATACGTACGCACGCATGCGTCTAAAACTACTTTCTCAGTCATACAGTTCTTCGTTTACTTTCATCGGACAAGTTTATCTTCTATAGCCTCGGATCAACCCAAGATTTTCAATAAAATAGGGTTTACAGATTCTGCGAGGAACACTGTAAGACTGACTGTCATTGTGAGCAGAGGACTCTCATTTGAAATACATAGTGTCACATTGACTCAACCTCGACATTTTTTCTCCGATCTCATTGTTTTACTGATGAAGGGGCAAGACCCCACGAAATATGGCATATACACTCATTACCATTTGTCTCAGATCTCTTGACAACCGATGTTGATGTGTTTATGTGCCCGTAACTTGGCAGTTCGACAAAAGACACGGATAGAATAAGTACCAGGCTTAAAAAAACATGAAAACTAATTATTGGAGTCGATTCGTTCCACTGAAGTTTTTCAAGGTGTTGCACCAGCATGACTGATGACTAATGACAGAAGCAAAACAAGATTCTTGCATATTTAAACCTACACATAAGTTCATATGTGTATATGCTTAAACATACTTCCAGCGTTGGTGCGGTGAGTTAGCGGAGTCGTTAGGATGTCAAAATGAATCATTTGGGTTCTTTGCTGTTCGTGTTTGCATTCAGTTCAAATCTCACCAAATGATAACTGTCTCTCACTATACCGTGGTCAATACATAAAGCACCGAGCAATTACACGGTCGATGTGCTCTCTGTTTTCTCACACTTCCTCACTTTCTCTCTTTCTCTCTCTCTCTCTCTCTCTCTCTCTCTCTCTCTTTCTCTCTCTCTCTCTCTCTCTCTAATTATATATATATACATTGCATACTTATGTATAGGTATATGTGTGCGTGTATCCTATGTATATATGTGTACATATACATATATACATACATGCATACATACACATATATTGTCAAATCAAATAAACGAACAATAAAATTAACAATAACGAGAGCACTGAGAGAGCGCAAACTTCCGCCGAGGTAACACTAACGTCTTCCCAACGATTAACCAGAGATGACTTTAAAATGAGAATATCTTAAATAAACTCGACTGCTCTCACAAACGAGAATACTAAAAATGAACCCGACCGCTCTCAAAAATTAGGTAAAAAATAACAGGAAAAATAATCCAGAATCCTTGTCCGGTACCGGATCTATCTCAAATCTAATCAATTCGTGCCCGTTACGAGGCCAAATATCCCTGAAAGTTTCATCTGAATCTATCCAGCGGTTCTTGAGATTTCGTGTCCACGGACAAACAAACACGACTGAAAACAATACCTCCGCCTTCGCTAAGGCAGTGGTAACAAACAAGAAGAGGACGTGCATAAGGAATGTATTAGTTTGGCGCTCACTAAAAAGGGAGATGTTTTTACGTTTCGAGCATTGCTCTTCGTCGGAAAGGAAAAAGGAAGATGTCCAAGAAGGAAAAAATTCACCAACAGCACGTGTGTAGTTACATATGTATGTATAGTCCAGAGAAACCCATTCACTTCACATCTCCGACTAGTATATTGTGGTTTCGACAGAATCATAAGAAATCAAACTATATTAGATATTCAATATATTTATTTATTTCCATATCAACTTTTTTTAAATAAACGATGAATAATATCATCCCTTCATCAAACACGTTAACGTTCAATGTTCTGTGTTGGAATCGAAGCAACTAGTCAGAAATAATGCAGTTAATCCCATCAGTGATTTATCAAGCTTATTAAATGTATATCCTCGATGAGTCGTTCTTTATATTTGCACAATTAGTGGGAAGATTTTTAAGAATCATTGAGCTTGAAGGTTTCGAAAATTCACATTCATATGGTTGAAAATCATAATCTGATTTACGAACTGTAATCTACCCATAATACAATGAATCTATTATGTATATCTTATTACGTCAATCTTATATAACCTTTGGATAATGTATATATGAAATGTAAGTGGCAGTACATACATACATACATATATACATACATATATACATACATATATACATACATACATACATACATACATACATACGTACGTACGTATGTATGTACGTATGTACGTACATGCATACATATACGTGTGTGAGTACATATATACATATATGTTATTTTATATTATGTGATATATATATATTATATATACAAATACACACATACAAACATGCACACATACGTACAGACAGAGACATAGACAGAGACAGACAGAGACATAGACAGAGACAGACAGAGACAAACTGAGAGACAGACAGAGACAGACTGAGACAATCAGAAATACAGGATGGCCTTTTCCTCGCCTGGAATCAACCTCGGGTGTGAGCAGAACGGGTGGGACCTCCATGTGTATGGGTGAGTGTGTGTGGGCGTGGGTAGGAGAAAGCATGGTTGACATAAATTTACACCATGTGTTCCGTGTGTATCTTTCACTGCTGTGGTTATTTGTAACATCTACAGTGGATGCTGCTAATCAATCGTATGCTTAACGATTAAAAGATCATCAAAGGCACACTTGTTTAAACGCCTGAAGTTAGCCAGCTGGCAAGACATTTTATAAGGATGTTCAGAGGCAAGTAAATAGACAGCAAAAGGTTGAGAGAAACAGGGAGAGGGAGAAAAAAAACACAAACGAAAAGCTAAAGAAGATAAAGGAGAGTTAATATAGGAAAAAAGGTGAGAGATAAAGACAGAGGTGTAATTAAAGATAAAAGAAATGGAAAAAAAGGAGGAGAAATTCAGAGAAAAAAGTAAGAGAGAGAGAGGGAATGGCGAAAGAAAAGCAAGCAAGAAGTTGTCATATCCATTAATATTGCTAAGTTTAGTAGTTACGATACTACCATTTTGAAGCAGATTATATATATATATGTATGTGTATGTGTGTATGTATATATATATATATATATATATATATATATATATATATATATATATATATATATATATATATATATATATATATACACATATATATGTATACATACACACACAAACGCAAACACACAGATACATATACATGTATATATATAGGCAATGAGAGAAAGTCATTTCTTTGATTACGGACATATGCATATGAACCTATCATATCTGTCATTTATTTAGAGTCATCTGGTTCTACATCAGTGACTTTGATATGTAATCTGACGGAATGCCTGTCCCTGTAACCTAGCGACTCCATAGAAAAAAACCGACTGAATTAGTACTAAGCTTAAAAAGAAATAAACCTTAGGCTCGATTTCTTCGATTAAAACCCTTCATTCAGTATCTGTTACCGAAACATGTAAACAAGATGCATATACATAATCTATATTATATACTCATGTCTTGTATCACTTAATCATATACGAAGTATGTATGTATGTTCTTATTCAGTTTATTTCAAGATTTCTTGCCAATAGAGAAAGAGTCGATTTCTAACCAATATCCAAGGCTCCTTCATTGATATTTCAACATATATATATATGTGCAGGATCTATGTATTTGTTTATGTCGCTTTCTATACAAGCGTATATAAATACATACATATATACATACATATTTATATACACGGGGAGAATTCACAAAAGAACAAAAGACGAAGACAGGTGATGTAGACAACAAACCGATGTATTAGTTTAGCGCTCAGAAAATGAAAAAGTCTTTAACGTTTCGAGCCTACGCTCTTCCACAGAAAGGAACACAGAAAGAAACAAGGAGAGAAAATAAAGAATGTGTAGTGGTTAGCGATCTATCATGGCGAATGCCGGACAGAGGGGTCACACAGGAGAGCTAGGAAGAAGGGGAGATAATAAAGTAGTGGTGATCCCAAAACAAAAGTGCGCGTGCGTGTGCATAAGAGAGCATGTGCGTGTGGAAGAGAGTGACCTTAAGGTGTGCGTGTGTGTATGTGTAGGTGTGTGGATGTGGGGCTGGGAAGTGGTCAGTGTTAGTGTGTGCATGGTGGTTTGATGTGATGTGGGTGGTTTGATGTGATGTGGGTAGTGTTGTGTGGTATGGTGGTGTATGGTGTAGTGGTGCGTAGTGTGATGGTGTTGGGATGTGGGGGAGGTGAGAGTGGGGAAAGCAAGGGTGGAGGTAGAGGTGGAGTATGTGGGTAGGTTGAGGGTGCGGGTAGAAGTGGGGAATGTGGGTAGGCTGATGGTGCGGGTAGCGTTGGGGTATGTGGGAGTGGGTGTAAGGGATGAGGTGGGGTGGGATGGGATGGATAGGGAAGGTGGGGTTTGATTGTGTGGTGAAAGGATTACGAAGGAGGGGTGACGATGAAGGGAGAGCGGAATGGGAAAAGGGGAGTGGGTGTGAAGAAAAGAGAGAAGGAGAGTAGGAGTGAAGAGAAGTAGAAGTTTGAGCAAGAGAGGAGAGATGGGTGGGAGGAAGTAGATGTGAGAGGGAGAGAGGAGAAGGTGGGTGGGAGGAAGTAGGTATGAGATGGAGAGAGGAGAGGAGGTTAGATGAAGAGGGGAAGAGAGTTGAGCCCATGTAGCGCAAAGGAGCGAAGAGAGAAGATTAACTTCTGTTCACGGCGCAAACGGGAGTCCGGATGGTCGGTGTGCAAGGACAATTCGAACACAGACAGGTGTTGCAAAGAGTGACCGGTTGAGCGGAAATGGCGCGTGACCGGAGTGTCATTGCCGAGTCGGATGTCTCGGAGGTGTTCCGCGAACCGGTCAGCCAAGCGGCGTCCCGTTTGCCCGATGTACAGAGAAGGGCAGAGAGAGCAGGAGATGTAGTAGATGACATTGGTAGAAGTGCAGGTGAAGGAGTCGATATGATAGGGTCGATGATGGGTGCCGGTGAGGAGGGTGGTGTAGAGAGGTAAGCGCACGTGCGGTTGCGTGTGCGGAGGCAGGAGGACGAACCTGGTTGGGAGATTGGGTTAGGGAAGTAGCTGTGGACCACGAGGTCTCGTAGGTTGTGGGTTCCTTTGAAGGAGGGGAGGGGTTGGTTAGGGAAGACGTGTATATATACATATATGTATATATATATATATATATATATATATATATATATATATATATATATATATATATATATATATATATATATATATATATATGTATATATATATATATATATATATATATATATATACATATATATATATGTATATATATAAATATACATATATGCATTTATATATATATATATATATATATATATATATATATATATATATATATATATATCAATACATATATATATATATATATATATATATATATATAATATATATACATATGTATATATGCGTGTATGTATGTATATATATATATGTATATATATGTGTATATATATATATATATATATATATATATATGTATATATATATACCAAAACTATATGTGTATGTATGTTTTTTACGTTTGTCTCCCATGACTGCTTAATAATGGGTGTTAGTTTGTTTACATCCCCAAAACCTAGTAGTTTGGCAAAAGATACTGATACTAGGTAAGCGCCAGGTTTAAGAAAAAGACTAGAATAGAGTCTTCCGACTAGAAGGCCCATCAAGGCAGTACCCCCTCGTGAGTGCAATCCAGTGACTGAAAGAATCAAAATATATTTATCTTATTTCATTTTGTTTTAGCCATCACAGGGTACAGTAGAAGACAACCTCTCACGCAGTAACATTGAACTCTGAACCACGTGGATGAGAAGTAAGCTTCTTAACATACACCTGTGCCTATTCTGAAACTATGTGTAGAAGTTAAAACAGACTAGTTTCCTAGAATAATCAGACACACCAACAAAATCTCCTCTGGACTAGACTGGGTATGTGCATCTAAACGTGATCTCTCACTTATCACAGCAATTGATTTTTGCTCAGCTTGCATTTGAAGAAAAATGACACTTCTTTGAAACATAATGAAGCGAAATACCTGAAGGTACGAATAATGTGTCCTGGACAATGAGCTGTATCACTGAAAAGAAACTCATAGTGACAGTTAAAGTTGTCTCACGATTGAGGCAACTATTATTTAAATACTATTATTTAAACACTACCAACAGAATCTGCGCGGCATTGTACTTGTAATGAAATATTTTAGATGGCTTGAAGCAATTCAGATAATAGAATTAAGAGCTTCGAAGTATTGTGTTAAAAATACATTTCTTGTACTGATTGTAGTAACAGCAGATCGAGTTTAAAAAATAATGTATAAGATTATATATATGTCTCTTCAATATTTCGTTTTCAATAAACCCTAAACAGTAATTGTATAATAGACGTGATTAGATTATTTCCAAGTGGTATGAAAGACCGAGAAAGATGATTAATGACTGAAATCGAATAATATTGAATATTCCCCTTCGGAAATTGTAACAAGTTTGCTTCTTAATGCAGATATTTTATTGTAAGAAGTCTGAATTATTCTGAAAACCTTCTACAAATCAGATTTTAAATCAAATAGATAGATAATAGAATATTTTCCTAATTTGACATGCATGATGAATTGCCTTTCTTAAATGCCGAATAAAATACCTGACGTTATACATTCTTAACATCTCTTTGCTGCGTGGGCAGAGTTGTTAGAGCGCTAGCTTTACGTGGATCTCTCTTTGTTCTTTACGTTCAAAGCATCATTGCTTTTTATTCAGCGATCGATTACATAAATACACATTTACATGTGTGTGGGAGGCGGGTGTTTTGTGTGTGTGTGTACATATATAACTAATTATATAACTAATAGCGACAGAAGCAGTATTAATACCAAAAATTAGTATTCATCTGTACAAGTAGATGTGTTAGAACACAGAATCCTGCAATATTTACCATGAGAGGACTTGCCATATGGACTTGTGATCCATATACGTACTCGTATTTATATTACTTGCAGGACATAATCATTTGCCACATCAGTTTAATTCAGAAATCCTCAAATTGCTATCCTTGTATCTTAGACAATTATTTACAACATTTTGTTTCGCATTCTGAGTGATTCAAATACCTCTGTATCGATTCGTCTTCGGAGTCGGCAAAATAAGTACCAGAATTACTGCAAGACTATTTAATTATATTAAATTTTCCCTAATTAGATTTATGCAAGAGTGTCTTTCAAAAAAATCATTATTTATAGTTTTTATTACTATGGTTTTATAGAAAGTTCGGTCAGCGTGTTTGTTAATGCTACAATTCCGGCAACCAAATTTCTAAATTCGCCCTAGGATTGCACCTTTATTCGCTTAAAAGTTACAGTGCATCATATGCATATAAATATTGCATAGGGCAATAATTTCGGTCAACTGGTACCGAAAGGATGAAAAGCAAAAAGTGACCTTGGCGGAATTTGAACTCAAAATTTATAGATGGGCGAAATACTGCAAAACATGTAACGATTTAAATATTGTAATATAAAGAAACTGAAGAGAGTCGGTATACATACATTATTATGTCACTATGTTGTTTTATTTGTTCTCCTATCTTTACTTTCCATATTTATATATAATAACTGTATGATAATAAATCATAATAATAATTTATTATCCGAGTTGAAGCGACAATTTAGAAATACAAATAAATTATTGAAAAATTATGAGCCAACTCCAGCCAGAATTGAACACACAAATGTACGCTAACACAGCTCCTGGTGCATCCCATTGGGCCAAAAGCTCCTCCATCAATTTTAGCCAAATTTCGTTAATATACACTTTAAATCTATAATACTACATATATTTGTAAACAAACGTGGAAGGCCTTGTAAGTTGTGGAGAGGAAGCTACTATGGAAGCCTCATAGTATAGTAATACCATTGATTTGTGTGTTCGATTCTGACTGGGATTAGCTCATCCTATTTCAGTCATTTATTTGTATTTATATATTGTCACTTCAAATCGGAGAATAAAATATCATTACGATATGTTATACAGTTACTATTATACTATGAGCATTTTATAGTAGCTTTCTCTCAGTAGCACTTACAAAGCCCTCCGCGTTTGCTTACAAACATTATATGTACATATATATGTATCTATATACATATATATGTGTACACACACACAAACGCACACAAACGTGTGTGTGTGTGTTTATATATATATACACACAGCTATAGGTGAAAAGGCTTGCTTTCGACCGGAAATTGAAACTAGGTCACAAACTTATAAGTATGTCTGTTTGCATATGTTCAATGCAGGAGGTGCCTGATCTTTTTTTCTTTCTTTCTATTTATCCTTCGTTACTGAGATTAATCAAAATATCCTTCTTATTTAAGATGATGTTTCAATTGTGTTGGCTAAGCTCTATAGCACAATACTGCGCTATTCCAAACGTTCCAACTAGAGATTAGCGCCACAATGTCAACAAATAGAATTTCCTTGCGTTTAAAAACATCCTATTGCTGTTTATTGGCTATTCGATTATACATCCAATAATATTCAATAACTGATCGATTGTATTGACCTACAGTGTCAATCTTATGAGTTTCATTATATCCTCCATATTTTCATATTCGTTGAAGCCTACAATAAGCTAATATCAGTTTTCGTTAGAGCTAAAGAATACCTTATATGTTTTCGCAAAGCTGTAATAAAATTTCGATATAAAAATAGATGAACTGTCTTGTTCGTCGTGAGGACATCTAATTACTCAGCGTTATTATAAGAATCACGTGTTTATTCCCCAAAACTAACTTCTTTTCAGTTGTTAGACTTTGTTTGCGTGGGTTTGTTTGCTGTTGATGTTGTTTTTCTATTTATAGTTATTATTATTATTATTTTATGTTTGACTTTTGTTTTGCATTTGTACAAGTTGGATCCAAGTCTCACCCAGAGACCTCAAGAGACAACAAGTTAGAATTTCATGTAGGTGTTATGCCTAGGGTATTATTATTATTATTATTATTATTATTATTATTATTATTATTATTATTATTATTATTATTATTATTATTATTATCATCATCATTATTATTATTATTATCATTATTATTATTATTATTATTATTATTATTATTATTATTATTATTATTATTGACATTATTATTATTATTATTATTATTATTATTATTATTATTATTATTATTATTATTATTATTATTATTATTATTATTATTTGCGATGAACGGAAGTCTCTAAAAACAGTTTTGGAAGAAAATTAGATTTACCATGTTTAGATTTATCTAAACATGGTAAATCTAAAATTTATGCTTCATATTGGCAGCAATGTTTTTAATTATTTTTTTAGGAAAATACGATTTCTATTTGGACATTTTAAATATCTTATATTTGTGCAGGCATTTACCAGGTATTCGAGATTAAACGTAATAACAACAAACACATGCCTCGAAAATCATTATCAATGTTTTTTAACAAAATGCAGCAGATTTAAAAAGATGACAAATAATAGGCAGAAAAATGACGAGTGCAGAGACAGACATGTTTGTAAATATATAAATTCATCAATTTTTTGCCATACACAAGGGGTAAAAACATAAATTTGCCACCTCCCACAAAAGAGGAAAGAAAGAAACTAACAGTAACAGCAGCTTGTCGTTTGCAACAGAAAAACCTATGAAGGATATGTCAAATACGGTAATGCTACCTTGCCCGATGATTTCCACAAACAAAATTATAAGAAGACTATGACATAACACTGCCTTTCACAAAACTGTATAGGTTTCTCTACGATTTCGAAGGAGTTGTGAAAGTAAAATAAAGCTGATGCTTACCAGTTGATCAGAATATGGCGCATCGGAGTGTGTGCGTAATTTTTAAGATTGAGTAATAGATCAGGAAATAGGTGAACCGGTAGATCACACTCCTGCTCATAGGCTGGTGCCATAGCTTATGGGGAGAGGCAAAACAAGTAATGGAGATTATGAACATAGGTACATTCATAGCACCATCACTTGTGAGTTTTCTGGCACAGTGCAGGCTAATATTGGATAGAGTTAACATGCAACAGCATATGGTTGAGTTATTCCGAACTTGTGCAACATCGTGGGTGCAGAGAGTAAGGTAATCTCTCTGGTGCTCTTAGAACAGAGGAAATAGAAGAGGAAAGAAACAAGAAAGGCAACCACAAATGCAATAATTTAAGGCCCCCAAACGTGATGAAAAATAGACGAAGCTTAGGTTCTGTTAAATATGTTTCTGATGTATTTTAATTTCTAAAGGTATATACACTGCAGTACTGAGGAACAAGGACAAAAATGGTCAACAAGGTGCAACAAACAAGCAGGCCACATAGAAACATCCCCTTCATCAGCTGCCACCATTAAAACTCCGGCGTTTCGTAGAATTAAGGCAGTATGCATCGTTAAAATGGTTCTTGCCACGAACACAAATTAAATTGTTTTCGTGGAGGGTAGTGGCGGACGGAAAACAAGACAGGAAAACGAAACGGTAAAATAAACAAACAAAATGGCTGTACAGCCAGACGTGAAGTGTGTATGTCTCGAACGCTATATATATATATATATATATATATATATTTACATGCTGACAGATATACATTCAGATATGTCTGTGTTGCGTTGTTTGTGGGCATTATAGAAATTGGCTTCTCAGTTGTTCAGTCGAAAACAGTTGACTAGATAATATAAACTGTTTGTTTAATTTTACCACCATTATTCATGGTTTTTAGATTTTCTTTCAAATTTGCTGGTAGTTGAATATTTGGTTTTCTTGGTCCCTCCCACATGACGTATATCTGAATATCTTCCTGCAATGATCTGCCAGAGGCCAAGATCACAATACAATGCCTCAGCCGTACTCCTGTGCTATCAGATAATCTTTGTACAGTTTATATTTCATTGCATGTCTGTTGTTTAATATCTCTACGTCATCTTTTATTATCGTTTGCTGTTAGATAAGTCATAAAATATTGCATCATACAGATTGTTGTTGACTGTTATCAGTATTTTTTATTTTTTCGCTATTTGCTGAACATTATTCCGAAGATGAAACATTGGTTGCGTGAATAGACTAAAACTTGTTATTTCTTCCGCCCCATAACTGATTCCCATAATGTAAAAATACTTGTTATTAATATTTCTTTTATGTTTGGGTATTCCAATTGCATAATCATTAAAACAGAACAAAATATTTCATATTAACTGCACCCCTTTAAATTCGGCGGTCAAATGCAATGCTTCCTAGTTCTTCCCTTACTTAAGGTTTGATATAACTGATTGTGTTAGAAAACTGTATTTTTTTCATTTTTTTTTTATTGTGTGGTGTACCGAGGAAGAAAACATACCATATTGCGTTGCTCAGTAATCTATTTTACCCCAGTAACATCATAAAAACCCATGCATGGTCGCATATCCCTATTCCACTTAATTTACATTATCAGGTCATCGTACCTTATTGAAATAAAGTAAATGATATAATCCCAGCAATCACAGTGCAAACCTCAAAAAACTGTAACATCCTGACGATGAAAGTCATTTAACTTCAGACATCAACTAATGAAAATTTACACAATTTTTCATCTTTCGTAATATACAACTTTCAATAAAAGGACAAATATATACGCATTTATCGCAAGAAAGTGTGAATTAGAAATAATCTTCCGCTCGATATCTAGTGTTTTGTGCTGACAACAAATTGACTATACTTATTATCGATAGGGACAGAGAGATTAAGATTTACTAATTTATTGACTATGGGTAAATTCATTTGTTAGCACTACGTTAAGGATATCTAATTAGGCGCTTTTAGCTGTTGGCTAATTACAGTAAATAAAAATTACCTGTTTCCTGAATAAGACAGAAGGAAGAAGTGCTCAAAAAGAAGTACAGATTATATAGGGTGTGACCCTATCATAATCAGTGGTCAATGAAGAAATTGATAATGGAGGTATGGCGTGGTACTAAGAAACACTTCAAATACATAGGAAGCAGGGAGATAGGGTGGGCTCAAGAAATTTAGAAGTGATGTATCTTCTAGATAACGCTGCAAAGGACATACATCGGAATATAAACAAAAAAAAAACATAAACATAAATTTTCGATTGTACTTAATCAACGACTCCACCTCCTATCCGTCTTCGTATATGCATATTTTGTGATTTGCCTTATTTCATTGCATATCTTTAATATTTTCCTACTCATTTGATCTCTCCTTAATGCACACACGCACACTCAAACACACACACACTCAAACACACACACACTCAAACACACACACACATATACATAGTCATATATATACACACACACTCACACACAAACACATACATATATAAAACATATATATATACATGTATATATGTGTGTGTGTGTTGAGTGTGTGTTTATGTGTGTGTGTATGTGTGTGTTTGTGTGGAAATATATATATATATATATATATATATATATATATATACACACATATATTTGTACGGATAGATATTTGTAGGAGTACATACACCATATGTGCATATATTTGTGTGTGTGTGTCAGTGTGTGCGTGTGTTTATGTATGTATGTCTATCCGACTGTCTGTCTATCTGTCTGCCTGTCTGTCTGTCTGTGTACGTGAGAACGCATACGTTCAGGGTAGTATCTGTTTACTTCTAAACTTCGCCAGTTTTAGCAGAAAAACTTTGAAATTAACAATTTGCAATTAATATCAAATATTATTGCTACTCTATAAACAGTATTTCAGTCCCTCGATCATTGGATCAATTACACAAACTATTTAAATTCCCTTTACACAAGTGTTATGTGTGCATATCTATATATGTATGGGAACAGACACATACATATATAGATATACACACAGTTATTGTTCAGTTTTATTTTAGTATGTATATATATATATATATATATATATATATATAAATGAGATTCAATATGTACCTTTGGATGTGCAATTTGATTTGTCTTTGGTGTGTAAAACAAAGTGGCTACGTAACAGGTATTTTTCTGTCTCTCCATTGGCAAAATTGTAATAAACCTCAGATTTTCAGACAAGATGGAGGAAAACCTGTTTCATTATCTTGTTTACCTTTTGCCACGGTGCCATTAAAATTGTGTACATACCGAAAAAGCATTTTCATTATGTTGCAAATTATCCCAAACGCTCTATAATGCATTGTTTACTAACTATGCATACAACAATACATGCATGCACACATACATAGCCACACATGCATAAACACACAGACACGCATATTTACATATTTACAAGGATGTATCAATATGTACATATATATATACACATACACATGCATTTATACGTGCATACTATTATTCTACAAGCACACATACATACATCCATGTATATGTATATATATATATATATATTTAGGGGGATGTACTTGCATAGCAAGCGACCTGGTCTGAGATCGTGTGCTGTAACAAAAACAATTGCAGCGTGGAAGGTGTTTATAAGCCAGTTAAGAAACACACAAAAACCGTTAGATTCACTTCAACACTTAAATTTAATTTGCCAAAATATTTTCGTCACTTTGAGACCGCAACCTGTTCACTGACAAAATTCCGTGCTGCACCTTCCTCGCTGCAATTGTATATACACATTCTTACATACATTCACACATACTTTCATTCATACATTGATATACTTAACAGTTCCATGAGACATATTTTAATGTCATTCACCAAAGCTATGCTAGTTTTACCGGTAATACTAAAATTTGCAAAGAATTAAAGCTTCACCAGGATTTCAAAATTCAACAAAATGGATTTAGTTCCGCGCAAAGATTGGTTGAAAAATGTCAATTATCAAAAGTAAGAATATAGGAAAATTTGAGGGTTTCCATTTTCAGTTTTGCAACTTATCACATCCTTAATATACCGTAGTGTAGCAAGTTTTAATTCCAGGGTTAGAAGTTGGACTGGCTGTTGTAATTATAATTTCACAGCAAAAAGATATTGAGAAAACGATGCCAACATCCAGAGCGTTAATTGGGTAGAGCCTAAGAAGTTTGTGAGCAAGAACATAAGATATGTTGATTTTCATGAAGATATTTGATATCAGTCAACTCGACGTTCTTGTCGAGCTATATTCGTTTCATGCAGCCAGGTTCACAACTAAAGTTTAGGCAGCGAAAAGGATGTAATCAAAAAGCAATGATTTCCTGAGCTACATAAGCTATTTGGAGTGTTTGAAAACTTTGAAGTTATGCATTTTTAGCAAGAAGTGAACTAAATGCAATAATCTATATCAGCAATATCCTAAGGAGGAGAGAAAATAGCTAAACTTTAGTGTTGAAAACTGTACGAATTCATGAACATGGTGCTATGAGGTAGTTTCAAAGTTTCTGCTTTCCCATCTCAAATGAGGACAAGAAAATACTGAATCGTTAGTTTCAGGGCACTGGCGCTCTTCAATGTTCCTCTTTCAAACATAAGAAATACAGCAGGAGTGAATATGAACTTATTGTTTGTTTGTCTGTTGCTTTTTAGAAAAAAACATTTATGAGAATCTAGTTGTACACAACCGCTGACAAACTTGTAAACAATGTTACACTTCTCTAAATTACGTTGGTATAATAATATCAAAATTTACGTTTATCTAATATTCACTGTGTTGCACATAATGAATTTAATCACATTGCCAACGAATGCATGTTTAAGCAAATTACATCGGCCATGTTAGATTTTGCTTAGAGTAAATAGCTTTCAGCTTCAACCACACCGCGGTGAAAAAAGCGTGTGTATTTGTACAACATTTCATTACTAAATAGATATCAATCTAATGGGTGACAAATATTATTCTTCTGTAGATAAATGAGAACGCATTTGCGTTTGCTTGTATTTGGTAACGAAGTATATAAATATTAAAATCTCATGCATACCTATATTAAAAACTTTTCATTTATACATGTGTGTGCGCGTGCGTGTTTGCATGGACTTTGTTATTCTCATACATTTTCATAATTTCATTACAATTATTTTCAAAACATGTTCTGTTGGTGACTATGCCACCCTTTGCCGAAAATTCTCTGGCTGAAATCGTTGGAGAAAGTAGAATACAATACTAGCACTAATTATTGATACATATTTCATTATTTCATCGTAATCTTAATCATTCTTTTAAATAAACTCAAAGGTGGTTCATCCCCACGTGGTCGTTTAGTAAGCTATAAATAGCGGGGCTCACATAGAACTCAAAAGCATTTGTTCAGTCTAATTACTAAATCATCAAAACAATGAGGAAATAGACTTGAGATGCATGAAATATCCATTTCCCCCTCCTCCACATCTTCCCCATATTCAGTTCCTGTATAATGGTAATATAAACTGTTTGAAAGTTATTTGTAGAAATTTTCATACAAAAATATCCTTTTTTTAAAAGCTATGGGGAAACAAATTTGAGGCCTGTGAATTATCCGAAATTCTTTTCCCAAAATATTTTCGGCATAAATTTCGATATAATCATAATCTACATACTCTGAAAGGTATTTATAGAAACTTTTTCATTAATAAATATCGATTTTGCAGGGAGTTATGAGGAAACAAACACGGCTCAACGCATTTGCGTAGTTGAATGAGCGAGTATTATTAAGTGAATAAAGGATTGAAAAGAAAATTAGATATAATATTACCAAAAATTACACAAATTGGAAATCAAAGGTATGATTATTAATTTAGCAACAAGCAGAAAACAACCCGGGAAGCGGTCTTTCTGCTTATATATATATATATATATATATATATATTTGTATATATATACAGAGAGAGAGGGGGAGAGGGAGAGAAGGGGAGAGAGAGAGAAGGGGGAGAGAGAGAATATGAGAGGTTTAGTTCACTGGTTATCTGAACAAATAGGTACGTAGTAGGCTTCTGAGTTAGCAGGCATATATATATATATATATATATATATATATATATATATATATATATATATATATATATAGGAAGACAACTTGCCCGGCCATAATTTTTTAAGAGGAGCATTTCTTGAACTATCACCGGCGTTCTTGTGTTAAAAAAAAAGCATTCTTTGCAGAGAACGGCTATCGTTTAGAAAAACTGAAAATATATCTATTTCACGCTAGATATGAAACCAATGTGTTTTTTTTTCTTAACTATTACGTTACACATACATATATATATATATATATATATATATATATATATATATATATATATATATATATATATATATAATATACACACATGCATTGCATACGTATACAGGAAGAGAGAAAGAGATAGATAGATAGATAGATAGATAGATAGATAGATAGATAGATAGATAGATAGATAGATAGATAGACAGACAGACACAGATTGTGTGAATGTGTATATTCATGTGTGTGTGAATGTATTCTTTTGTTCATTTATTCTTGCCCAAGCTGCAACGCAGTGCGACTGAACTCGAAGCCATGTTGTTGGGACGCAAAATTCTTATCACACAGTCACGACTGCGCCTATATATATGAGTATGTATATATGTAGGTAGGTAGGAAGGAAGGTAGGTATATTTGTATATATAGATACATGCCTGTGTATGTATGTGTGCGCTTGTGTGTCTAGGAAGTTGTGTTTCTATACAGTGCAACTATAGGTCCATGAATTTTGCTTCTGCATAGCCATTTACATATGTATTTGCCACTTTTGGAAACGGCATATATATTTGTAAATTATATATAGCATCTGTACTGCATGGAGTTTTGCATACTGAAGAAATTTAACATATATGTTCTGTGACTCCTCCCATTCTCCGCTTCTTGACTCACTAAACAGAATTGCTAATATGTGCAGCTACCACTTTAGTTACTCCCGGAATATTAATAATGTATTTACTTAGAAGCATTCAAAGAGAAAATTTTGCTATTGGTAAGTCGAAGGTAATTACTTCTATTCTAACATTGCTTATCATTATATATGAAGCCGTAACTTTTCTTCGGACTACTTACGAAAACATTAAAAGAAAATAAACAAACTAACTTACCATTCTCAAGACGTTTATCTTATAACTTAGAAATAGCGTGGTGAAAAATATTATTGATTTTGCTATACCATCAAAAGACGATAATATTATGTACGAATTTTATCAATCATGGATGGATAAAAAAATAACGACGACATTATTGGGTTTATAACTATATATAGAGAGAGACGGATATGTTGTGGCGCCTCTACTTATTTGTAGCTCTCTGTGTCGTATAACCATGAGTTATAGATTAAATAAGTCCATCCAACCATCCTCTCTACCTTCTACTCCTGAGATGCTTGTGCAGTGGGTAGTTCCCAAGGACCTTCTTTATAGGCCTCTATCAAAAACAACAGCCGATAGATTTTCCGGTTGGACTCCCAGGCAAGACTAACTGAAGCTGTGGGTATCATCGAACCATTTCTTTCTTAATACACCCCTAGGTCTCCTGTCGAATGACTCAGCTGAAAAGCTTCATCTTACGATAATTTCTTGCAACATTCTAAGCACATATCGATAGTACCAGGACCGTGACGTCTTAACACGGAAAAGTAGCTACTTGACCTAACGAGACACTCTGATGTCCGAACATCCGTTGAATGATGTTACTCTAGAAATGCTTCGGAGTAACCCTGGCTCGGTCACTTCTATTCACGACCGTACTCTTTCGACCCTTAACCAAACATTCATGACCAGAGTGAGGATAGGCACGAAACAAAATTCAAGATAGCGAATTTTTGTTTTGTTTGTTTTTTATATTTTGTGTTTGTTACCAACCTCCCCTTTTCTGGGAACCGAATGTCGTAACTGGTGCATCACTGCGCCAGCACCTGCAATACTGACCCCCCAACTCGGCCTCCTGCCTTCCATCATTTGTGAATACAGCTTCGAGATATATTAACATTTCCATTTGCCCCAGTAATGTTCCACTAAATTAAATATGGCTTTCTTAAATTAGTACAAGACTGTATATTTCTAAAGAAATGCACTGTTGATAGAGGTAGCCTACTACTTTCTGGTGTCAAGGCGCATGGCTCAGTGGTTAACGCATCGACGCGTCGAGTTTACGATCGTGAAGCTGTGAGTTCGATTTCCGGACCGGGCTGCGTGTTGTGTTGTTGAGCAAGACACTTTATTTCACGTTGCTCCACTTCACTCTGGACGTAGAAATGAGCTGCGATGTCACTGGAGCCAAGCTGTCCCAGTCTTTGCCTTTCCCTTGGATAACATCGTTGGTGTGGAGATGGGAGGCTGTTATGCATGGGCGACTGCTGGTCTTCCATAAACAACCTTGCTCGGATTTTTGCCTTGGAAGGTAACTTTCTAGGTGCAATCTCATATTCATTCATGACCGAAGGGGGTCACTCTCCCTACTTTCTGAATGGGAAGTAGTAGGCTACGTCAACACATTAAGATTTAGAACCCATAAATAATGCTGAAAATCATACTAGTAAAAGCATATATATAAATGCTTATCTCGTTCAGAGATTTATTATTGCTTGTTTACACTTGTTTGAGATCTGTGAATTTTCGTCACTGCAAAAAAGATATATGTATTTTCATTGGGAGCCCTTCGCATTGAAGATCGGTGATTGTCGTGCGCTGACGAAGGCTAAATACCCAGAAACCCAGGTCCGTGCGTATCACGTCAGATCGACAATGGGAAGGATGACTTCCCTTTGCAAATACTGACAGGGCACAGAAGGTTTGTCAATAGCTAGCTGGAGGAGATGTTCTCTTGGGGCTACAAGCTACAGTAGCATTCACCCTTAGGGGTTAGCCGCATTTAAGTGGCAAATATACTTCACGTTGACGTGCAGCTACTGTTTATACCTCATTCAGAGATTTATTATTGCATATATATAAATGTTATGTATTAAATTATGACTGGGCGTAATATAGTTATTTTTAACGAGACACGAATAAATAAATCTGAATAATTATTTAATTCGCTTTATACTTGACAATCCAGTTTATACTAAAGAGTTTTGTTCGCTAATTACCTATTATGTTGTTCATTATAAGAAACGAGATCATTATGTGGTGCATGATTGCTTTGATAGCTCTAATCATGCTGATCGTTAATCGCGTTAATCCATTTGTGTTTAAAGCTTGACAAATAGACTTGAACAAGACATGACGGAGAAAAAAGCAATTGCCGAGCCGTCTGACGATATATTACACAAGAGACCGACCACAATTATATGCATGCTGCATGTGTGTGGGTGATTATGAGTGTGTGTGTGTATGTGTGAGTATGTGTGTGTGTGCGTGTGTGCGTGTGTGTGTGTGTACACGTGTGTTATGTGTGTGTCTGTGTCTGCGTCTATAGTGGGGTAATTTTCGTACCACAATTTTTTAGTAGTTTTAAGTTCATATACTGTTTATTGTCTGTCTACTCCTTAACACATAGTCTTACTCATTTTATTTGTATATATGGATTGATAGACAGACTGACAGGCAAACAGACAGACAAACAAACAGACAGACAGACAGACAAACAGACAGACAGACAGACAGACAGACAGATAGATAGATAGATAGATAGATAGATAGATAGATAGATAGATAGATAATATTTATATACATATATGTGTACGTGCAGTATAACCATAAGGTGTCTCTTTGTATTAATAAAATGCAGCAATAATATAAAAAATATACATAAAATTAACTATTGAAAGATAAATAACATTGTTAGAAGTTTCAAGAACAGCCTTCGACATGATGGCCTTAACGATCCCACCACAGTTCAAATCGTTCTGCAACGTTTCCATGTACGTCCTAGAAAATCTGCCGCACTATGATATTTGTAGTAATTTATTTATGCTCACATAAATGTCTAGTGCTGTAATCCTTATTTGCAAGATTGACCATTTCATAAATCTCCAAGGAGATTAATCCAGAAGGTTTAGATATGACATCAAGATGGAGACGTTTTGCTAATCCGATGTTTAATTAACATATTTGGAGCCGGTTCAAGCAGGTAATTCTGAATATTTGTGGCATGTTGACAATAAGTGCCATCATGTTGAAATATAGCAGTGTTAATTATCTCATCAGCAGTTAATGGAATCTCAATTATCTGCAGTGAGATAATGCCAACGTAAATTAGTCTTGCTACTGTAGTATTTTCTGAAAATGTTCTTGTTCACCCCCGGGTAATTCTCTTATGTTTTAAGGAGGAGAATTGAAGTAAAATGCTTCATGTATCTTAGATTAGACCATATACATTCAAATAATAACCTAATGCGATTTCCTTACCAATGCTTTTTAATCTGCCAAAATGCAACAATTGTGGAATGATACTTATTTAATATGTTGCTTCGGTAATTAAAAAAATATTATCCAATAAGTTTCTGCTGGAATTAGCTGGGAAATGAATGGAATGCCTGGTGTGTGTCTTGTTGTGACTACCCCCTCCGAAAAAATGGGGAATTGGCCTGGGTATATGATATGATATGTAAATAGCGCCTACGAAATCATATATAAATAATATGTATCAGAAAATACATCTAAAAACTAATAGAAATCAAAAGAAAAGTATATGTATATAATTACTTCTTCTTCTTGTTCTTCTCGCTCTTCTCTCTACTTCTTTTTTTTCTTCTCTCTTCTTCCTTCCTTTTCTTCTCTCTTCTTCTTTCTCCTTCTCTCTTTTCTTCTTCTTCTTCTTTTTCTTTTTCTTCTTCTTCTTCATCTTCTTCTTCTTCTTCTTCTTCTTCTTCTTCTTCTTCTTCTTCTTCTTCTTCTCCTTCTTCTTCTTCGTTTTCTTTTTGTTCTTCTCCCTCTTCTCCTTCACTTTCGTCTTTTGCTCGTTTTCCTCCTCTCCTCCTTTCATCTTCCTCCGCCTTCTTCCCTTTTCCTCTTCTTTTTCTCCCTCTTCTTCTCCTTCACTTTCGTCATCTGCTCGCTTTCCCCCCTCTCCCTTCCCCCTCCCCTCTTCTTCCTCCGCCTTCTTCTTCTCCTTCACTTTCTGCTCGTTTTTCCTCCTCCTCCTTCTTCTCCTTCTCCTTCTACGTAACCTTGCGCTTAAATCCCCGCCCCCTTCATGATCTCTACCTCACTTACTTATCGTATATCGACACTTTTACTTTCTTCCTTCTTCTGTTTCATCCTGATCTAAGCCAAAACACAACGTCTGGAAGACACACAATGTGACAACATACCTTTGATGCAAGTCTGATGGAACGCCTTTCTAATGTCTAAAACCGCAAGTATTACGTAAATTTTCATTTCGAATGTTTACGTAAATCAGCGTTGCAAAGAGAATTGGTACAGAAACAATTGTAGCGAATCATCAAGGATGTGTTAAATGATTTTCTTTGTCTTCTTTTCATTGGTTTATTTACTCTTTGCCACACCCACTTTACGGTATAAGCGTCATTAAACTTGAGTTTTCTACACCTGAGGAATTCTCGCTTTGGCCTAGAAACCGACAGTGATTGATAGCTCAGTATTCGTGTCGAGTGCTTCTCTAGAAATACTCTAGCTTCACACTTTTCTTGACCTTTTATGTGTGTATGTGATTGTATGTCAGCCGTACGTATGACCTGGTAGCATGTGCTATGCTTTACTGATTGCTTTAGGTGCCTATATAATAATAATAGGAGCAGTCCTACGATTAAGACGAAGAGGATCCCAGCTGAGATCCTCGTTGTCATATCGTAGGAGTGCAGCAGAAGAACTTCATGCTGCCGATTAGGTCTTTTCTCTTGAATAGCCGTGTTGAGACGTACCATCTGTTGAAAATAGGGTTTCGGTTTGGCCGTTTGGTTCCATTCAAGCAATTCGTAATGGATAATCCCTTCCCAGTCCCACCATATGCACAACATTGTTTTACGCGGATGAAGATCTTGTTTCACGTGCGGTGTCGCTTGTTTACCGGGGCTAAGCCATTCCTTACGCTGCTTCATATTGATGTACAGGCACCATTTTTCGTTGCCAGTAACGATTCGGTAAAGAAATCGTTGCTTGTATCCATGAGTTGAGCGGTGAGGAGCAAGGAAACCAGCGGAGATTGTGCCTCGTTGATTTTTGCTGTTGTCACTTAAAGCATGCGAAACCCATGCTCCATACTTCTGAATCTTTCCCATCGAGTGAAGATGCTTCTCTCTAGCAGTGTGGGAGCATTCCATTTTCTCTGCCAGTTACCTTGTCGTTTGACGAGAATTTTCATGCAAAAGTTGGTTTAATCGCTCTTCATCAAACTCAACTGGACAGCCAGAACGAGGTGCGCATTTGAGATCAAAATTTCCATTTTTGAACTTGGCATACCAATCACCAGCGGTTCTTTCAGCTATGGCACTCTCTCCATACACAGCACAAATGTCGGGAGCAGTTCTGCGGCCTTAGAACCTTGATTAAAAGCAAAAAGAAGGAGGTGTCGAAAATGCTCGTTTTTCCTAACTTGACATTCTATTCTAATGATCTGAAAATAAACAAAAATTAAAGACATTTAACTAGAAAAAAAAAATGAGATTCCAAAATGATTCAAAAATAGAATTCTCGATAAAAATAGATTCCAAAATGTAAAAACGCAATAAATTCCAAAATTAAAAAAAAAACGCGGGAACTTAGTTGCCAACCCAATATATAGAGATATAATATATATGTATGTATATGTGTGTGTGTATGTGTGTGTGTATGCGTGTGTGTGTGTGTGTGTATTTATGAATATATGTATATGTAGTTACGTATATATAATATACATATACATATATTTACACACACATATATATATATATATACACACATATATACATATATATATACATATATATATATATATATATATATATATATATATATATATATATATATATATATGTATGTATGTATGTATGTATGCATGTATGTATGTATGTATGTGTATATATATATATATATATATATATAGATAGATAGATAGATAGATAGATAGATAGATAGATAGATAGATAGATAGATAGATAGATAGATAGATAGATATGTGTGTGTATATATATATATATATAAATTTCAAGAATAGGACGAATTCTTTCACAAGAATTTATCTTTAAATTGAAATTTAAATATATTACCAGAATATATTCAGTGCCGAATTTATTCTGAGTAAGAGGCATATTTACCGAGATGCAATTCGAAAATCCCGCCACTTACATAGGGAAATAGCGATGAACAGTCGTCTATATGCTATGCTGGATACATGGTGTTCGTTTGGTATGTTGATTCACTGTTTATTTCTATTTTTCTTGACCATATTATACTGACGAGTAGAAGTTGTATAATACTACAATAACTACGAAATCATGATCTATAATTTAGTTCGTTTTTAAGGGATTGGCTTTGAGAGTTGCATTTCCTCGCATTCGGTAAAAATGTGCTTTTTTTATAGTAGTCTGACCTTAGAGTCCCTCATGGCGCGAGGCGTTATTGTATAGTAATGCCCTTATATAAATATATATATATATATATATTAATACATACATGTACATATGTGTATACACAATTATGTTTGTGTGTATGTGTGTTTGTGTGTGTAAGCGCTTGATAGTTCCGATTAGTTAAATCAGTGTGCCTCAAGGAATCTCTTACATCAATGGAAAAGAATTTGATGAATCTATGTATTGAAAGATGTGACCTTTTCCTCTTCACTTCTATATACGTCATGCAAAAAGAAATTCTTTGTTTCTGCTGTTTTTGTTTCCATTGTTTGGGTTTTTTTTTATTGTTTGTGTTGTTTATTCGAAATTTACGCTTGCATTCGTCTGATTAAATTCTATTGGCTAAGACGATATTGAAAGGTTTTTCAACTGAAAGACTGCAAGCTGTCTATTGAGCAGTGGTCTTCTTAGGAAAACTACATATTCATTTAGACGATTGTTATCTTCGTTATTCCTCAAAAGACTCTTACTTAATGAGATTGAATGTATACCATGTCGATTATTTTTTTGTTCCTCATGAATCTCCGAATAACAAAAATTTGATAACATCGCATATACCTTCCTTTATTTTAACTAAAGTTCTTATAATGGATATTAAACGATTTAACTATTTATTTTGGCCTACATTACCTACATTATCAGTAATGGTTTAGGATAAAATATCTCTTTTCCATCTGAGAGAAATCTAGGCTATACTTCAAACTAGACAGCAAAGCCAAACGGGTTTCGCACCCGTTCTACGTTTTTATGAATCCGAAGTCATAATATAAGCCTCTATCATAATCTGGAATAGAACATAAAATTAGAAAAAAATCATACTTTCTTGAAAAGATGTTTTGTCTTTCCCTGGAGCAAATGATATATATAAAGTTGGGTAAAAAAAAAACATATCAGAATTACTATTTTCGCAAAATTTATTAACATGTGCACAAAAAGAAGAAAAATAGATATTCACTATAAGTAATTAATATATAATTAAATAAACTGAATTTTGCATTGGATATTTATGCTTAAAGTAAACAAACCATTGTTGATTGAATATTCGTGAAGATATTGTAAAATGAACCTCGGGTAATGTTAAAGGAAAAATTTGGTTGACTGGAGAAAAACAATTATGTAATTACGTTGTCCTGTCCGTTTCTAAATTCTCGACGAGTGAATTTCTTTTCGAGTAAAATCACTTAGATCCACTGTAATGCCTCCATTATCCACCAAGTCAATTTTGTTATCCTTTAGGGTATAGTTTTGACGGCAGAGATTGTGTTACAAATGACAACGACTCATGTCTGATTTTCTTTGTTGCTTTATTTTTATTATTTTTAGTATTTTGTTATCGTTTCATTTCTCCAAATGTAATTCGATAGCAAATAGCTGCAAAGAAAACTATTTACCATCAATTTGCAGAACAAACATTTTTTTTTCTTTGATATTTCAACAGGCAATCATGTAGTTTATCAAAGTCAGGCAACTAAATAGGTTGCCAGCTCTAGAGAAGAAATTCGATTATAGATTTGGAAGACAATTATTTTTTTTCGTTTACAGTTTGTTTTTTGTTTGTTTGTTTTCTTTGGTTTTCATTTTTCCATTACTTCTATTTTCACGTTTATATTTATTATTTTTAGTTTAATAGTTTTAGTTAAGACGGAATGATTGTACTCACATCCTTTACAGGACCTTCAAGGTTGGGTGTATTAGGTGCTCTGTGTGTGGGAAGAGAATTCCAGAGCATCGATATTCTGAGGAGAAAGATTTGGGATTTCGGATGCTGCAAACTCTGGTGGAAGAAGGAAAACGAAAATTAATGACGTATAGAAAGAAAGGTGGATGTGTTCAGGTATTAGTTCAGTTGGAAATGATATGCAGCTAGCAAGCTTGGGGGATGGGGGTGAAGAAGTGGCTCTTATAGTTCTGGTATAACAAACAGAATGGGAAGACTACACCTGCGAGCTTGAAAAAGTCAAAATTTCCTGTTAGCCGACCGTACTTATTTTTGATATGTTTGAGTGTACTTACAATGTTTTCTTGTATGTAAAAAACAGTATTCCATTAGGGACCACCTCACTTTTGTAAAGGATCAATAGTTGTTCTGAGCACTAAAGAGGAATGCCAAACTTTCAGAAGCTGTTTGTGGTAGGTTATGAATGTGAGATCGCGAAGAGAGGTCACCAGTGAGTGAAAATCCTTATATTTGCAGCTGCTTTGGTGGGTTTAACTATTTGGTGATCGAAGACTATATAAAGAGAAGTACAATATTTTGATAAGGTCAGTGACTGCGTCTTTATACTGTTGAAAGAGGTAAGATACTTTATCGCCATTGAAGTATGCTTCCAAAGTCACTGTTCAGGGAGTCAGCGCAAGTTTGACATGGAGTGGGTAAGTTGCATATAAAGTACGTTTGTTTGCGGAAGATAAAGAAGGAAGATGTGTATTGTTGACAATGTCTCTTCTGTTACACTCAAACGCTGAACCCTAAAATTGTCCTATATTCACAACATTTTTAATCTCATACTCGCTATGGGGAACCATTTGGAAGTAAGTCTCTTTGTGTCCTATCTTAAAGAAAAGCATACTCTCCGACCCAGCCACTAACCACTTCATTGCCTTCGAATTTTACATTATCAAGATATTGAAGGCAGCCATTATCAAATATGTTTTCCATCGCATTAATTCTCTCTCCCCTCAGACGGTACTTGAAATGACCTGCGCTCTGATATGATACGACAGTGCGCTGTCGCTTTAGAGGAGTCTGGTGAAAACAATATCGTTGCTCTCGATATCAGCATGGCCTTTGTCCATGCCAGACATGCAAATCTTTTATAAAACCTTCTTACCCACGGTCTCACTACATTTCTCTCTTGAATCGATACACTTGGACTGTACGATTGCAGCACATGTTGACGGAGATTTTTCACTCCCATTCATAATATGGTGTCTCCACTGTTCATTTCTGTCCCACTGCTGTCTTCCTTCTATAAATCAATGACTTAACTGTTACCACATCCAACAACGCCCACTGTTATGCAAAAAATACAACCATTCATTCCTTTGTAACCTTCTCTAACCATGCATCACGCATACACCATCTCGACACTGCACATCAAGCCCACATTGATTCCATAAACAGAGACCGTGGGACAATGCTAATTAACAGGAAGAAATCTCAGGCAAAAATCACATCCAGAAAATACTTGTCCACGGTGCTTCCTCTAAACGGAAATTCTACACACTTAGAGCCCTCATATTTGCTGCAAACACTAGACCACCCTATCATTGAAGTGCTCTCCTTGCGAAAGTGCATATTTAGCATAACTTGAATCACATGCAAAAGATTAGCCCTTCATAGCTGCTGACACTCCGGAAGGTTCAAGTAATACTGCAACAGACTACGGCGTCCACATCTAGACTGAACTGATACCATGCACGTAAACATTCTAGATCACATCCAAAGAGCTTTCCGGCCGATTGGCATTCCTTCACTCATGGACACACTCCAGCCTCTGCTCTACAAGCGTGATGCCTCTTCTTTTTGTCGTCTTTATACTGCGAATATAATTTGCTCTACATCTTGGACATCGCTAGCTTCGTACCTCCACCAGCCAGGCATTCCCACCCAATTGTCTTTCCATCTCTCGTCACCTTTGTTGGGAAGTACTCAGTATTTGTCAAGGAAATCTTCAGGACTTATTTCTCAGCAGTCAAAGTCGGGGAATGATGAGGAAATAAAAAAAAATCAAGTTCCGAATAGATCAAACATTGGTATGGCTTCGGTTAGAATCTCTCACATTTCGAAATTTACATGAATTAACGAGAAGTGTTTAGTGTTAGTCGAACGATTCAAACCTTATCTTTGTTCTTACTGTTTGGAACGACAAGTAATACATCAGCTACAGCTAAGGTCGTTAATCTTTTTATTACTTCTCACTTTCTCAATAATTAGCAACGATGTGGATTTTAATTGAAATCGTCTGAGCCATTCAAACACATATCTGCTCTCGGCTTGTCGTTTGTGTATTAAGAGAAAACCATTTATTTCTACTTCCTTCTGTTTGTCTATATTCATAAATAAATACAGACAAACAGAAGTGCAGATAAACAGATAGATAGATAGATAGATAGATAGATAGGTAGGTAGGTAGGTAGGTAGGTAGGTAGGTAGGTAGGTAGGTAGGTAGGTAGGTAGGTAGGTAAGTAGGTAGATAGATAGATAGATAGATAGATAGATAGATAGATAGATAGATAGATAGATAGATAGATAGATAGATAGATAGATAGATAGATAGAAAGGTTCAGCATCACTGACATTTTCTGTTACAACATTGAGGTTTAGTAGTAACTTTGTTTCTCTTGTCAAGTATTTGGGAGCGATCTCAAGTTTCTGGGTGGCGAAGGCATATCCTTCTAGGCGGGATGTAATGTATTTGTCATAAGTCCAGGAGAGGCTATTCTCTCTTCAATTCCATTGTTATCCTCTGGTTTGCGGGATATGTACTCATGCATTGTTCCTTTTGTTTAGTTAGATTATTCTGAATACCTGCTCAGGAATTTAGCCTTTACACCGAAGACGCTGTTACTCTCATTTCTTATTGCCTTTCTTTCTTTCCTATTCAGAGCCGTTTTCTGAGTGATACAATGAGACATTCAAAGGCTGTTTGGATAGAACTTGTGCCACTGCTACCTTCTCTCTGTTTTACGTAACTCCTAACAGTATTGCTTTTGATTTGAAAGTTGCCGGTCTTGGTCAGTATGTGTCTAGTTTTAATGTTCAGATTGCAGACTTCATCGTGTCTAGTTTAATATCCCAAATGTTGCACTGGTACCTCAAGATATGTTGAGACATGGTCTAATTAAATGCAGATAGCATTGAGTTCCATATCTTTCAGAGCCTGCAGAAGTGTTCTTTTCTGACTGGCTTTCCTCTCAGTGTGTTCAGTATATTCATCACAGGAGATAGGGAAAACAGAAGAACTATTGATGTTCTCTGACTGGTTGACAATCAATCTTTGACTCTCATGCATAAGAATTTATCTTGCCCGAACGCCCTGTCTCGTTAGAATGTTATGACAGGTTCTAGGTTTCTGTTAATGTTGTTCATTTTACCTGAGTGTAACTTTAAGTCATCAACAAAAAGTGTGGTGCTGATGTTGCTCTTCTTTTATGCATATCCCAAAATATAGTCTTGACATTACATTTAAAGGGTTGACAACAAGGATTTTAGTGCCGGTACAAGCACCATTAATTTGGTTTTCAGCTATAGATATTGCTTTGTTTGTTAGTGATAACTGTGTGGACTATGCTGTGGTCAGTCTTTCAATGCATTAACTATAATAGTTGGCACTTTGGCAAGGTGTAGTGATTCTAGTATCCGTGAGCGAGGGACTGAATCAAATGCCTTCATGTAGATCATCCATATTAAACTGCGCCGATGTCGTCTAGCATCCTTAGTGGTGAAGAGATTTCAGCACAGCCCAAAACTCCTCTCTTTCCTCCTCCTGTTCATCTATTATCACTGTATTTTTTTGGTAGTGCTCTTGGAGAAACACATTCAAAGAAACTATGTACAGTTTGTATCTAGCTCCGCATCCAATGTTCTGTTTTGTTTTTAAAGGGTCGTGAAAGGTTTCTTGTAGTATGTGGAATTTTTGTATGAATAGCCAACTATCAAGCCTCTTCGAGATCACGTTCCATATTTATGTAGGCATGTATGTAGGTATAAGTTTCTAAGTTGCTAATCAACAGAAAGTTACAAAACTGACACGAGGGCCGAAATTTTCGTGCACGCAGATAAGTGCCACGCGCGAAATAATCGACCCATGAGGCATTTTTATAGATTTCTACCGATTAAAAATGAAGCACTGTATTTTCACGCACGTAGTTCTGTCTTCTCTTTTGTACTACTAAGCTTGCACAGACCTACATACATATGCACATACACAGACACAAGCACACTCACATAAATACATGTATATATACTGTATACATATGTACATACATACAGTGTGTGTGTCTGCATATAAAATATGGATGTATATGATGTATATATGCATATATCAGATGCTCAAGAAAGTATCATTTGTTATATGAAGGCAGCGTTAAAATAGATAGAGATAGTTTGCATCGGCAAAAGTCTGCTGATATTGTTGGCAAAACTGCATAACTTTGACCGGCATTATATGTTAATATTTTGTCTGGGCACTTTATCAGAGAGAAAATGACGAAAAATATGTTAGTTGACAATTTTTATGTCTCTTTTACTGCCTTAGAAACATAAGAATTCACCTTTCTGCAACACACAAATTTATTCAATTATGCAAACTGCATTACCTGCGTTAGATTAACTTGTCTATTTTAGCACAATTGGCAATTCATATCTGATACAATCTAGAAATGAAACCCGGACTAGCTTACAACTAATGGAGCAAACAATACAATTATATTGTCATCTATCTTATTTAGAGAATGGGGAAACATGTGTTTTTGCATGTCATCAACTCTAAGTGTTTGCTATATTTTTATATAATCATGATTACTTCTTCAGGCATATCGTTTTTACTTATTTCTTCTGGTCATTCTTTTTCTTACTTGTAAGACAAGAGTTTCTGTTGTGCTGTTGTACATTCTCTCTCCACTTTCGTCTCTTTAAACCACCATATTTGTTACTGTTGTGGTTGTTGTTGCGTAAAGCTAAAATGACCCTGATTGTGCATACTTATGATAAAAAAGCGTTCCAGTTATAACCTTCAACTGTTATTCTTATAGATATAGCATACCCCAGTCGTTTATTCAATATGTAATTTCTTTTTTAAAGATGTGATTTGACTAATTAGCTCTAGATGTTCCGAACTGGAACTAATAATCGCTTGCATCATTTCTGATTTCTTACACAGGCACAATGCCACATATTTTGTGGCAGAGAAATGTAGATCTCTTTCACAGATGTTACAAAATTTAACAACCCTGGAAGAATCTATAGCCCAACTCGGAGTAATTTGAACACAGAACATAAAAAGTCATAACTAAATACTGCAAGCCATTTTACCCGGCGCTCTAACGATTCTTTCTGTCCACGTTTGCGTCATTATTACCTTTAAAACAGTATGAAAGCCATCAGTTTTAATGTAGACTAACTCACAAATTCGATCCTCGTCAAAATATACAGGTCTAAAATTGGCCAATATATTTTGTATATTACAATGATTTCGCTAGGAATCTATCAAGGAGTTTAAGGATCAATAGTTATAAACAGGCAACATAAATGCTATAGGACAATATATTATCGACTAGTTGTTTTACTGTCTGTTATCTTGCTGTGGTTCATTCCATTCATCTTCATGTGTGTATCATCTTATATCTGTCAACCTATAGTTGTAGTTCTAAAGATCACAAGTACAACAACCAGCATAAATTCATCCACACCAACATTCGTAGTTCAGAATCCGCATCAGTTGATAACTGTTTCTACTATAATCAATAAAATATATACCAGTCACGACTCTGATCTTAAGTATTTATAGAGGACATAAAGGATCTTAAAAAATCTTTTGTGAGTGGGGAGGAATATAAAAATCTTTTGCAGTTTAATATAAAGGATTTCCTTTCTATAAAAATAGAATCTAGATCGTTTCAATTAGTGTCTTCAGCCCACTACAAATTTACCCTCTTCGGCAACGGTGCCAGCCATCAGTAATTGAACTGACGTTGAATTCTCCATCGTCAAAGACTTTAACGTCTTCCTCTCAACGGTTGGCACTGTGTCTCACATAAATTATCCTATCTCCCATTTCTTTCATTTATATTTCTGGCTGTTCCTTCTATCTTTCTCTCTCTCTTTCCCTCTTTGTTTTCTTCCTGCACATTTTATCATAAACTACATGTAAGGAAACTTGAAACTTAGTGGGTTGTGTTAAGTTTATTCTCCATAGACAGACGCTTATATTGAGAAATTCTGATGCAAGAAAACGACGAGAAGGAAAACCGAACTACCGGTATTTAATGAAGTATTCCCTTAGTCTCTTAATGGTCTTTTGGTTCTTAAGAGGGAAAATGAGACTTTAATATTCTCTAAGTTATGTTTGAGATGAATTTATTATTATTATTATTATTATTATTATTATTATTATTATTATTATTATTATTATTATCACCATCATCATCATCCTCATCATCATCATCATCATTGTTATTATTATTTTGGTTTGTCTCAAGTTCGGTCATATTCCTCGTAGGAATTCTATAGGTAGCGGGTTACTACCTGTGACCTTAGATATCCACAAGTTTTCAGCAGTCTTACAAGTGCTTAAGACCCTCTTGATAATCCATATTATTATTATTGTTATTTCTCTTTATCACAGATTTTGTTGGAGCTCCTAGAGTCTTACATGCGTAGCGGGCTTGCTACCTGCAGCCTACGGTACCATGCTATCCGTTGTTTTCAACTATGTAATACTTTCCTGATTATTTTGACCGTACCAAGGAGGCAAACTTTTTGTAACAGTTCTACTGGGCACTCTATTCCAATTTCCTTGATATTCCCCTTGATGCCTTCTGATACTGTCTTCAAGGACTCAACAATAATTGGCACTATTTTCTATAGCCGGGCTATTTCATACTTAACAGTGTTGTATCTATCTATTTTTTCGTCTTCCTTCTTGATTATTCGTAGGTCAAAAGAGTATACAACATCAACTATATAGCATATGTGGTTCATCTTGTCGACCACCACAAGGCCCGGTTTGTTATGCTCTAGCACTCGATGATTGGATTGGGAAATCCCAGAGGATTTTGCTAGTCTCCAACTCTGCCACTCTCTGCGGTTTGTGCTCATACCACGTCTTACCTTTCTCTATGCCCCACTTTTCGTACAGTTTCTAGTGAACCCTTTCGTTACCTAATCGTGTCAACACAACTTGTCATGGTTTTGAGCAAGTTTAGGGCATTCGTTCGTGATATGGGCAATGGTTTGGTCTACACTATTGCAGATAGAGCAGAGACACTTGCTCATTTTAAATGTTGACCCTCTAGTTCGTAACCAAAGCTTGGTCTTGCGCTGCCAGTAATGTTCCTTTCTTCAGCCAACGCCACCTATGTTTTCCAGCAACTTCCGTTGTGACTACATGGAATTGATTATGCAGTCTCTTGTTGCGTAATTCTGCTTCATGTCCTTTTTATATCTATTCCACTTTTTTTCCATTCTTCTCTGCTTTCAATATCCCCTCGTTCCTAACTGTCACTAGCAAGGTTTCCTTACTTTAGGCTAGTTACCTCATTAAGCTCTCGAGTTTGATACATACGTAGTTTTTCACACTTATCAATCCCCCTTTTCCATCTTTTCTCTTCATATACAGGCGATGTTTGCACGTGGATAATGGGCTCTCTGCATCATTAGGAGCTTTCTTGACCTCTTATCCATCTCCTTTAGCTTCTCCTCTGTTCACTTCAAGATTCCAGCATCATACCGAACTACTGCGACTAAGCGTATTGCCGAAATTATGTTTCTGGCATTAGGCTTTGAAGTCAATACTTTTCTTACTCACCGCAGGTGCTCTCTTTTTGTCTTCGCCTTCACGTCGTTGGGCTCAATTCCATCTGCCTCAAGTGTTACCAGATATCGATAGCCTTCGTCATTTCACCACTTGGTAACCATATGACCTCTGTTCTGTCAAGCTTTCTTCGTCTCATCACCATCGTAGTACATTCTGAGAGCCCAAACTCCATCTTAATATAATTGAAGAAAAGCTGCACAGACTGCACTCGGCTGTCCATTTCTGCCTTACTATTTGTGAATAACTTCAAGTCGTTCTGTGAATAAATTCAATATTATTATTATTATTATTATTATTATTATTATTATTATTATTATTATTATTATTATTATTATTATTATCATCATCATCATCATCATCATCATATACACACAGTAGATTAGAGTTTTGGAAAAGTAAAAATCCTAACATCGGGCTAAAACAAGTTACCTCAGATGCCAAGAACACTCCTTCAGAAATTGTTGTTCTATATATCACTGGCGGAAGATAAACCATTGCTATCCCTAGCGGTCAATCGCCGATCATTGACAAGACCCAAATTACATGATCAATGGCTTTGACGCCGGAGACAAAAGGGATTTATCTCCCCACTAGCGACATGAACAAGAGTGCATTTTGCACCAAAATGCCTATATGAAGGTTTCTCTATTGGTAACTATCGCAGTAAAGTATATTCTAATAGGACATTCACGTATCAAACTTCGATAACTTGTTCACTGTCTATTCGTTTAAGTTGTTTCCAAGAAACGTGAGAAGCTCGTTATCATTTTTCTCAACAGTGCGTTTCAAACAAAATCATGTACGCTAATATCCAACACAAAATGTCGGAAAAGAAAAACTATCGTCAAACAAAAGCTTTTACACTTTCACAGAATGAAAACAATAAAGAAAATGGATAAAACTCGTGTATAATAGAGCAAACGTTTTTGAAGAGAAATTTTTTGTGAAGTTTTAGAATCACAAGATGGAACAACATGTCTCTAAGGTGAAAGCTGATTTTGTATGAAGCGAATAAAAATGATGTGCTACACGAGGAAGGAGAAATAGAATCGATGTACAGAAGACAGGTAAACGTTATGATATTGATGAAAACTACATCAATCGTTTACTAAAAGATTAATCGGTGACATCAGATATATGCTTTTTATTGTGGTCAACACCAAAGTTGCTCGCGAGTGGCGTTGGGTGAAACCCTTTTCAACACAAGTGACCGTCAAGTAGAACTGTGGTGTTGACCTACCAGAACTAATTATGTACTCTAACGCGTTTGTAGATGACTAACCTAATTTCTGCTTTATTTTCAAATTACATGTTGTCTTAATTATTGTGAGTTTCATATAATTTTTGTAATCATTCTATGCTCTTTAATCTTTATCTAATATGTTCGGGGTAAAACATTATAACTCCTCCCATCGTTTTGTATAAATTTGTCTTGCCCGTTCCCACATGTTTTGCAACCGCCATATTTTAACATTTTAAGCTTGTATTATGTATATATGTCTATTGTATGTATATATGTATGTGTAAGCCTTTGTCGCTAATAAATTATCACCATCATAATCATCATAATTATCGTCACTCTCATCATCATCATCATCATCATCATCATCATCATCATCATCATCATCATCATCATCATCATCATCATTATTATTATTATCATTTTTGTTGTCCTTGTCTCCTTTTAGTTTTATAATTACGTGATTAAGTTCTTTAATGAAATAATGAATACAAACTTAATTAGAAGCAAAAAATCAAAAATCCAGTAAACAAATCAGAAAAGAAAAAAGAAATTCATAAATAAATTTCAACATCAAGGAGCAAGGAGTAATTAGTTTGGTAATGGTGTCAATAATGGGATTTAAATAAACAACGAATGCTTCATAATTTATATTACCTCCTCGATCTCACCATACATCCCATCTCTTTCTTTCTTCTCGACTCTCACTCCCTCCAAATCTATCATATTAACATTGTGTTGAATCTAATTACATCAATTAAAGTTTAATGTTGCTCTTTCATCCTTCAATATTGAAATGAAAGTGCTAGTGATACTTCGTTATAAATAATGTAAATTACGATATATTTTTATTATTTTCTTTCGTTTCATTGTTTTCTTTTCTTTTTTATTTAAATAAAAGGAACATTTCTCTGAAGAGAAAAGAGAGCTGTGATAATATTATACACTGTGTAGCTGGTTAAACATCATATCGCAAGATCATATCCGACATAAAACCTCTAGGATTATTTTTAGCATTGCCGAATATGATAATTGCCACAGTTTTACGATCCCTTTTTCTGTAGTGAAGGTCATAATAGAACAGCAATATTCCCAGTGTACAACTCCACTATTTGGATTAGATTTCTGCTTAAAGCAATTCCCCAAGTATTTTTAAAGATTCTGAATTAGAGGGTAGAATATGGTTGTCAGTGACTATGGATTAGATATATAATCATTATTATTTAGACGTTAAGTTAAACCAGTAAATAATAAGACACACTGCTCTACGTGAATGCATATTTTGAGACTTGTAACTTGTAATTTCATACAAGCACAAAGATATATAATTTGAGAAAGGTAAAACCGAAAGTGAAACATTGATGCATTTTGAAGGGCGATAGCACCATCAGTGTAATGAAATATACTCATAATAAGAACGTTAAATATACCACCTGAAATATTTGTAACATTGTGGCGTATTAAAACTATTATTATCATTGACTGAGAGAGCAATGCAAGCCTCAACGTGACACTGATGTGCAAATATAAAAAGCCTAATATGACCTTATTGGCAACCCGTCTAAGGCACATGCATGACAACTATGTGTGCGACACGGTGATCTTAAATCAAGATAAACAGCGCATGACCTTGCAGGTGGGGCGCAGTTAGAAATTTTTTCAGATCGAGTAGCCCATCCCGCTTAAATGGTCCCTGAATAAGGGTTGTTTAAGGACGAATAAAACATATATATATATTCAAATGAAAATCCAGAAAATAGAGAAGTAGCATAAACCTAATTTATTAACTGCAAAAATTCAACATGTTGAAGTTTTGCAGTTAATAAATTATATTAAGGCTACTTCTCCGTTTTCTGGATTTTCATTTGAAAATTTATAAGCCAAGATTTATATTTAAACCTATTATTTTAGGAATATTACTATTCACAACAAAATAATAGGTAACAAGCCGTTAATTTATTGGATATTTTCCATGACATAAGGTGGTTATTTTAACCTCTATTTATATATATATATATATATATATATATATATATATATATATATATATATATTCGCCTACCAAATCCACTCACAAGGCTTTTATCAGCCCGTGACTATAGCAGAAGACATTTGCGCAAGATGTCACGCAGTGGGACTGAACCCAGAACTATGTAATTGCGAAGCAAGCTTTTGTTCTTCATCCAACCAATTTCGAAAGTGAAGTAAAAAAAATAAGCATCATGGATGTTGCCCATCTGAAGTCAATTAAATAAACTAAACGATAAAAATAAACTAAACGATAAAAATAAACTGTATGCTCTAAATTCGATCCCAATGTGATTGGTTTCACCATTCATCCTACCAGATTAGATAGGTAAAATAGGCAACAATCATTTATTTCGTTTCTGAAGTCGATTAAACCCAACTTTATCTTATGTTCGAAATCAATATTATCCTCTATATCTCAATATGTGAAGGTTCACGGCTTAGTAGTTAATATAAGGTCATGAGTTCAATACCCGGCGACGTGTTGTGTTCATTGAACAAGACACTTTATTTCACATTGCTCCAGTCCACTCAGCTGGCAAAAATGAGTGATTCTTGTATTTCAAAGTGCCAGCCTTGTTACACTCTGTATCACGCTAAAACTTCCCGATAACTATGTTAAGGGTACACGTATCTGTGGAGTGCTCAGCCACTTGCACATTAATTTCACGAGAAGGTTGTTCCGTTGATCTGATCAACTAGAAACCTCGTTGTCGTAACCGACAGAGTGCGATATGTAAATATTGATAATTTACTTCATTCGAATTGGTTTGCGTTATATATATCCTTCCCCCGAAGTCGACTATACCCTTCATCCTTTAGGGGGTCGATAAATCAAGTACTAGTTGCATACTGGGGTCGATCTAATCGATGGCCCCCTCTCACAAATTTCGGGCCTTGTGCCTAGAGTAGAAAAGAATATATATTAACCCTAAGACGGCGAGCTGGCGGAATCGTTAGCACGCCGGGTAAAATGCATAGCGGTATTTCGTTTGTCTTCACATTCTGAGTTCAAATTCCGCTGAAGTCGACCATACCTTTCTTCCTTTTGGGGTCGATAGAATAAGTACCAGTTGAGCACTGCTGCCAATTTAATCGAGATTACTAGGCTTGTGCCAAAATTTGAAATGAATATTTCTCATTCTCGAAGGAGATGAAGTGACAAATCATTAGAGCATTGGACAAAATGCTTTGTACTGTTTGTTCCTGCTATTTACATTCTCGGTTCAAATGCCACCAAGGTTAACTTTGCTTTCATCCTTTGACGTCGATAAATATGATACCAGTCAATTATGGAGGTCACTGTAATCAACTAACCTTCTCACTTTCCAAAACTATTTGCTTGTGACTAAATTAGAAACAGTTATCATCTCTGTTTTATCTCTTTTTTTCTCTTGCTCTTCATCACTCTTGTTTCCTCTCTGTTTCTCTCTCTCTCTCTCTCTCTCTCTCTCTCTCTCTCTCTCTCTCTCTCTCTCTCTCTCTCTCTATCTATCTATCTATCTATCTATCTGTCTGTCTGTCTATCTAGCTATCTCACTTTCATTCTTTCATAAATAATTAATGCTAAAATGTAGATTCGATTAATGTTAAACGCTATCAAACACACGTTCCACTATCTGCATCAACAATCTACTTTATAAAGTATAACGAACAACAGACTGTGTGCGTATGTGTCTCTGTGAATGTATGTATGCGTTTCTGTGTATATAAGTATCTGCATGTGTATAGAGTGTGTACGTATAGATAGATAGATAGATAGATAGATAGATAGATAGATAGATAGATAGATAGATAGATAGATAGATAGATAGATAGTAAAATACACAAACAGATAATAGTTATCACAAACGGAGAAATGTAGTTCATCTCTTTAACAGCAAACATTAAGAAAATATATTGTAACTGCCAAAACTGAAGCAGCATGAAGCATAATTGTAAATGAATAAAAGTAAGTTTTTGGTCAATTGCCAATCATTTCAGAGTTATCAGCCAAGAGTAAGTGGGTCAATATTGTAGTTAAAAACATGAGACTTATTTTGACAGATTTAAAACGTTGTACCCCAATGTAGAAATACAAGTTGTGTATGGAGCCCCTAATACAGATGCCACGATATTGATCAATAAAGTTTATAAATCAATGCATCAAATTCATTTTGTCCCATATCTAGATTAGACAGAAAATTCCGATGACAAAGATACAGCTCTCTCCCTCACTTTCTTCTTCTATATCAATATTTTCCTCACTCTTTCCCCCTTCTCTCTCTCCCTCCTTCCTTCTATTTTTTCTTCTTCCCCCTCTATATATACGTCCATCCTACAAATTTAGTGACCGGCTTATTGCTTTAGCAATGTACATTGAAATATTTCCAAAAGACTTTCACAGTTTTAAATATGTTAACTGAGAAAGGTTTACGTAATGTATTCATTTCCTATAATATATATATATATATATACAGCAAACGTGAAACGTACGTGTTAAATAATTTCAAAATATCACTGTTTGATTTGACTTCATTATTACAACTTATGCAACTCAAAGTCAGAATAAACTAGCCGGTCTTGAGACCACTCGAACACCAATCTGGAGTATTTTATTATATTTCACGTGAGTCAAAAATTCTGGTACCGTGCACCGCTTTTAGTGTAACACGATAGATAGATAGATAGATAGATAGATAGATAGATAGATAGATAGATAGATAGATAGATAGATAGATAGATAGACAGGTTAGTATATGTCGTTGACATATCGGTGTAAAATAAAAACAAAGGGAAGCCTGGACTCATATACATATTCACACATTTATATATGTATGTATATATACACACACACACACACACACACACACACACACATATATATATATATATATATATATATATATATATATATATATATATATATATATATATATATATATATATTGATACATATACGCATGTGTGTACGTATGTACATATATGTATATATGCGCATATATGTACACATATGTATATATGTAAGTACATATAATTATATATATTCATACACACATATACGCACGCACACACATATATATACGTGTCCATACAAACACACACATATTATTATTATCATTATTATTATTATTATTATTATTATTATTATTATTATTATTATTATTATTATTATTATTATTATTATTATTATTCAGTAGTCTTATTTTTAACACGTGCTTTCACTACACTACCGAGCGCAGCTCTGTGTGCCCTGTAGTTTGTTGTGATGCTCTTACTTTTACTGTATTGAAAGTGTTCTACGTAGGATGTGTGCGGTGCCTAGTAATACTATTTTCTGTATGTTATATGTACTTGTTAGTCCTGGTGTTTTTGCTATGTATTTGTTGTTTTCGTTCTGTGGGTAGAGTGCTGCTGTAAAATAAACGTGTAGTATTGAAATATATTCCTCACGTGTCCATTTATGCTTTTTTTATTTTATTTGCGTAACATGAGAAATAACACCTAGTCCTTTATTTTAATGGTCATCATTTTCGCAGGGTACCGGTCCGTTCATTTCTGGTGTTAAATGGTTTTGCACGTGTTGTTTTTCGTGCATTTTGTGTAATAAGTTTAAAGTACATACTTCCCATTTGTTATCCTTGGGTTGCATAATACTGGTATGATTTAATCTATTTTTCATTTTTTTTTGTGGGGCATGGTTGGGGACAGAGATGGTCTGGTGTTAATTGGATCATAATGTGGCGAGCGTGTTTACACGTATTGTGCGAGTGATTGATATGATACACAGTTAAAATACATCATTACATTTGGAAAATAGAAATAGATTTTAATGAGTATTACCTAATCGGGTATACTTTTAATGAGTATATTCGGGTATAGTCCAGCACTTAGTCAGTGTGGCGAGTGTGTTTACACGTGTTGTGCGAGAGATGGAATTGATACATAATTAAAATACATAGTTTCATTCGGAAAATAGAAATAAATTTCAATGAGTATTACTTATTTGGATATAGTCTCACATTTTGTCTGATATTTTAAGCTCCATTTCTTGTCTTTATTCCCAATCTTTTTGGATAGATTTCGGAACACTGTTTTATCGCTCTCGCATCTTAAACGTCCCCGGTGTCTTCTCTCATTAAATGTCCACGGTGTTCTCTTATTATTATTATTATTATTATTATTATTATTATTATTATTATTATTATTATTATTATTATCATCATCATCATCATCATCATCATCATCATCATCATCATCATCTTCATTATTATTATTATCATTATCATTATTATTATTACACACTTTCGTGTACCATAGTCTAGGTGGATATTAGAACTCTCTGAGGTATCTGCCAAGTAAATCAACGTTACACTTTATGTTCTCTATTATCAGGGGTGAAAACTTCAGAGAAGCGTCTATTTGTACTTCCCTACTTTTATTTGTAGCAGTGATAGCTTGCATTATCATGGCTTTGGCTAGACTACTTAAATAACACTACCGCACTGTCATATCTCCTTAGATATATTTTATCACCTCATATTGTACTTAGAATATATGATTTGACAGAATACTTTCTTTATACAGAAGAGTATTAAAGATACGTCGGTAATGTACACCAATTCTTTTATTTTCCATTGTTAAATGTTGAATAATAACGTGTGGTAGCTATCATTGAAATATGTTCTTGTAAATATAAAGCTCTACTTGGATCTTTTCAACAATGATAATTGTTTTCCATTTAATCACAGAGCTAATAGTCTTAAAGGGGTGCTTCGTTTTTTAATACCTTCGACTACAATACTTGACATTATTTATCGATCTCAGAATGTAAACGCCGGAATAATACCCAAAAGCCCGGTCGCTCTACTGCCCAACCTTTCCAGCAATAATAATTTGAAATTCTCGAATGAGGTAAAAGATTAGGGTGTGGAGTAAGTTAATTACATGATCCCTGTAATCAACTGATACTTATTTAATCGACTCTGAAACGATGAAAAGTATAGTCCACCTCGGCGAAATTCGAGCACAGCACGCAAGCCCGGAGGAAATGCTGCTAATTTTTTTCTCCAGCTTGCTAACAATTCTTCCAAATCTCCTCTTTTCCCACTGCAGTAATCCCTTGCCATATCGTGGTTCACCTATCGCGGTTCACATATCGTGGTTTATTATTTAAGCTTACGTCGATTCCTCTGTTGTGCTGTTTTGCATTTATAAGAAAATAAATATATTCAAATTATAGAAATATTACAAAAAATATATATATACATTACAGTACTGTTTCTACAGTTTCTACGCTGATTTTCACCTATCGTTGAAACGTATCACCGCGATAATCTAGGGATCACTGTACAATTATAATGCCGTGAGGTGTTTATTAGTTTCAACAGATAATTGGTAGCTACTGACATCTTTAGCGTGGACGCAAGGAAAGATGAGCTGTTAATGAGTTCGTTTCGCAAACGCGTGGCTCTCGTTTCGATCATTACCAGCAGCACTATGAGCAAATATTTCCCCGTTAACCTAGGGTTGACCCAAAATTTGTGAACGGTATCTGGTTCGGGGATCCTGTTTGAATGGAAGCCCATATGTATGTATGTATGTATGTATGTATGTATGTACGTATGTATGTATACGTTTAAACCCTTTATATCTGCGTTGGATAAAAACATCGACTAGAAAATTAAAAAAATTCTTTTACGAACGACGTCCTTTGAAAGCTCTTCTCATTCTTATTGCCAAAACCCCAATGAATCAGGGATTGAGTTGCTTGGCATCCTGTAACCAAGGACGTTATTGTTAACTAGCTGTTCTATAAAATATATTAATATATAAATCTTGGTAGAAAATAAGAGATGAAAAGAAATAATCCAGCGGTCTTAAACTGAATGTTTACCAACAAATCCTATTGATGCATGTGTGCCTCGATATTTCTATTCACCAAATCTATTGAAACATGTTAGCATACATTCAGCTTTGTAATATCAATATGAAAGAATGTACGACGGCTGAGATCAGTTTCCGGGTCGCCAGGTGTTATATTAATACAAATTCAGGTATTGGCTATTTTTCTCATACAATATAACCTGCTTATAATTCACTTCAGGTTGGGTTATACGTGTTCCGAAATGCTGCTACATAAAATTTCACGCTTTCCTTATCCTTTTCGTTTTATTTAGCAACAAATCAAGAGAATTTTATCTCCATATCATGTATATGCCTTTATACTATACCGTACATCCATACGTGCTTATGCGCGCGCGTGTGTGTGTTCGTATATATCTATCTATCTGTCTGTCTATATATATATATATATATATATATATATATATATACATATATATATTCTATTATTCTTTCTATTTGTTTCAGTCATTTGACTGCGGCCATGCTAAAGCACCGCCTTTAGTCGAACAAATCGACTTCAGGACTTATTCTTTGTAAGCCTAGTACTTATTCTATCGGTTCTTTTGCCGAACCGCTTGGTTACGAGGACGTAAACATACCAGCTCCGATTGTCAAGCGATGGGGGGACAAACACAGGCACACAAACATATACACACACGCACACACACACGCACACACACACGCACACACGCACATACATGCACACACACACAAACACACACACACAAACACACACACACCTACACACACACACACACACACACACACACACACACACACACACATATATATATATATATATATATATATATATATATATATATATGTACATCGAGCTTCTTTCAGTCTCCGTCTACCAAATCCACTCACAAAGCTTTGGTCGGCTCGAGGCTACAGTAGAAGACACTTTCCCAAGCTGAGAATGAATTCGGAACCATGTGGTTTGTAAGCAAGCTACTTACCACACAGCCAGTCTTGTTTCTTTTAATGTCAGTTATAAAAGCAATTTTACATGAATCTGGTGGGTTATTCTATACTTTATTAAAGTACACATTTATTATTCTTATTCGAGAATGCTGTCGACAGTGACTTCGACGCTTCAGGTCAAGGGTTGTTGCCATGCCGGATCATTGTCAATTGGCTTTATTTCACCTTCATTAAGCTTCCTTTAATAGCTGGCATTTTTTTAATGAGTGTTTTTAAGGCTGTTCCCCTTATTCAAATTTCCTGGTATAATGTTGACTCATTTGAGACACTTGATAGTAAGAGATTCAGTTTAGTTTTGAAGACATCTACATCCACACAATACAGGTTTCACGGTTCGAGATGATACTGAAGAACTGTGGGCCCTTGAATCCCAGCTTATTGCACTATCCCGTCATATATTTTGATGGCAAGGGGAGGGATATAGGTGAAATACAGCTTTTAAATAATGCCATAAGAATAATGCACACATTCAAGCAAACAACCACACATATATTCACTCACACATGCACACACACACACACACACACACACACACACACACACACACATATATATATATATATATATATATATATATATATATATATATATATATATATATATATATATATATATATATATAACACTTCAAAATGTGAAGCAATTGATGGAAATATTGCAATAAATATGAGCAGAGTAGTAATTCGGCTATTAATTTAACAAGCTTGAGACGTATATAGAGGTGAGATAGACGGATAGAAATGAGTGGGAGGGAGAAAAAAAAGGATTATAAAGTGATATATGGGGAAGGGGAAGAACTAAAGATGTACGAGAGAATAGTATTGAAAATAAAATGGGTTAGATGTAATTGTTTATTTGCATACAAAATATAAGGGGAAAAAGGAAAGAGTAGCGAATTGAGAAGATCAAGAATCTGAAGACAAGAATTAGCAGGAAATAAACCAAGTGTCAGGGTATGTTTAAGAGTTTCAATAGGGAATGGAATTGGTAGTTATAACACCTTTTTCTGCCCCTTTTTTATTTGTGGATGACTTGAAACTTTATGCAAAGAATATGCACGAAATGAAAAAGAGCCTTGACCTAGTTACAACATTCTCAAAGAATGCAGGGTAGGAGCTTGGTCAGGATAAATTCTGTTATATAGTTGTGGAAAGGAGGAAAACTGTAAACAAAACTAGTAACATCTCCATCAATGACTTGATTGCTTTTTCCTATATCTGACGAGGACTTATACAGGTATTTAGGGATGGATGAAAACATATCTTTCAATGGCACTTGTAGCAAAACACGTGTTACTAAAGAATATTGTTTTTGGCACTCCGTCGCTTACGACGTCGAGGGTTCCAGTTCATCCGATCAACGGAACAACCTGCTCGTGAAATTAACGTGCAAGTGGCTGAGCACTCCACAGACACGTGTACCCTTAACGTAGTTCTCGGGGAGATTCAACGTGACACAGTGTGACAAGGCTGACCCTTTGAATTACAGGCACAACAGAAACAGGAAGTAAGAGTGAGAGAAAGTTGTGGTGAAAGAGTACAGCAGGGTTCGCCACCATCCCCTGCCGGAGCCTCGTGGAGCTTTAGGTGTTTTCCCTCAATAAACACTCACAACGCCCGGTCTGGGAATCGAAACCGCGATCCTATGACCGCGAGTCCGCTGCCCTAACCACCGGGCCATTGCGCCTCCACTACTAAAGAATATAACAGCCAAATAAAGAAACTTTGGACCTCAGAACTCTCTGCATTCAATAAAAGAGTGGACCACAATATGTTTGCAGTGCCAATACTCATACCAGTATGTGGGCTGCTTAATTGAACCCTTGATGAGATCCGAGCAATTGATGTGAAAACCCGAAAAATACTTTCAAGCACACATAATTTCCACATCAACAGTAATGTAGACCGCGCCTATCTAAAACGAAAACAAGGCAGCAGAGGCTTTCCATTGATCCAAAATGCCTTTGAATGTCGTATCATATCCCTTCGGCAACATATTTTTACCACCAAGTCTCTTGAAGTGCTTCCCTTGATCAAGTTTACATACATGAGGCTGATAATATTATAAGGCTTGGAAGGCAGCTCCTTGAATAACATTTCTTGTCTTATAACCTATAATGCATGTCCAAAGAAGTCACAAGACTCTTCCACACCGTATCAACAAATTTAAGGATCAGCCTATATGAGCAGAAGACTATGCATAAATGTGTTAGTAGTAAGCTCCGAGATGATAGTAACATTGATCATCAAAGCAGTCTATCATGAACCAATAACCGGATTACTACCTCCCACTTTGAAGGGTATGCATTTTCAAGCCAGGAACAGGAAATATCAACTAAATACCTGATGCGCAAAATGGATAGAGATGCAAGAAGAGCAGTGAAATGTGACAACCAATGCAGTCTGTGGAGTTGACACCGAAGATATCACCCAAATCATAAGTAGTTATCCGAAAATACCATCACGGTATTATCTACCGATGAGGCATGATGTTATAGCTAGGACACTCTATAATGAAATCCGTCGGAAGACTAACACCGAACACAAAGAAATAAGAGCCCACAATATGGTAAAAGCCATAGCCACTCATAATAAAAAAGTATTACTGGTGGAATGTCCCAGTGAAGACCTCAATAAAATGTAAGCACAACAGACCTGATGTTATGATTTAGGATAGAGAAGAGAAACCTGCGTACAGTGGTGGAAATTAACATAAAGATGTTAATATAAAGCTGAAGATCTGTGAAAAAGAGAACACCTATGCTGAACTATTGAGAAAGCTGCAGTTACTCTATCCAGATTACAATTTCAGGTTTATACATACAATTATTGGGGCCCTTGGATGTGTAACACACTGCCTGAATACAGGCTTCTCAAAGTCAGAGAGGGGAAAGTTAATTCGAAGACTACAGAATGTTTTACAGACTTTTACACTGGAACTCTAAAAATCTGTAAAACTTTCCAGGAGTTTATCATTTAAATATATGTGAGTATATCTAGATACGCAACTATGTGCATGAGAATACATACATAAAAAAGCATCTGTACATATGCATACAATCATGCATAGAAACAAAAATTCCCTGGTGTTGATGTTGAAATTCCATTGAGGAAGCCTTGGATCTAAGTTGCAAACCGGCTTTTCTCTATTGGCAAGAAATCTTGAAAAAAACCTGAATAATGATATACATACATACATACATACATACATACATACATACACACATACATACACATACACATTTTAGAAATGATGCCAAGTCGACTGTATGTTTGTAAAATGTTTTGATGTATCCATTACCAATGCAATTACAAGAAAACATTGACCAGCGGGCATTTATAAATATTTTAGTAAATATTTGCTAAGATGTCTGCAAAATCTCTTTAATTCCAATGACATTTTTACAACATTAATATTCTAAAATGTAATGGTTTAGAGAAAACAAAGAACAGTACAAAAGCATTTGAGTGTGTATGATGATGCAGCATTGTCTCTTCAATATCCTGGTATTTTTCAAACTCTTAAATACTTGTATAACCTTTCAATCAGATGGGAAGTGCACTGGCCACAGCATCTCTTTGATTGGTGCGAGGGAAGGACGACTGTATCCTCAAACTAGATTTTGTGTCCGAACTTTTGCACTGCTAATGTTACATAAGAGGGAGCTGGTTCAGCTAAACCAGATGACTTGTGTGACTTAGGTGCGTTGGGTGACTTGGGAGACTTCGACGATTATCCTGTTCGAGATTGTCTTTCAAGATTCATGAACGTGTGCTTATCTTAGGAATACGATATTATGAAAGATTTATATGGGTGTGCACGTGTGTGTATGTGCGTGTGAATTCATATATATAAGTATGATCTATCTATGCATGTATATGTGGGTGCATGTAAGCTTGTTTGTGTATGCACATAATTGTTTATAAGTCACAGACAAATTTCCCTCAAATCACGCCGAACCGTGCTGAAACGAGGACGGATACATCCGAGACACACTGTACTTGGACAATATACTATGGCTACTGCGGAAGCACCCTTTATTATAGGTCTGCTCGTCCAGAACATGTCTTGAGCTAAGCAACAACAAATAGACATAATACAGCGTTTCCTCATTTGCTCCTCTAAAGCGTGTGTCCCTTACCTAAGTTAGAAACCAAGTTTGTATATCATGAGAGTAGAGTGAAAGAAATGCGCTCTCAGTATGCCGCCGTCATAGCGAAGCAGTTTCACGAGTAGTTAAATCCTATTTTATTTTTCTTACTCTACTAGAGCCCCGGAAAACGGAGTTCGCGTCTTATCCTCCCATTTTCTCTAAATTATAGAACTAAATATTTTTGAAGATAGGAATAATAGTCAGTCAGTACAAGTTAAGCTCCTTTAAGTGAATTATAATTCCGAGACGCCATTTGGATGAAAAACAACCGATAAATTAGCGCTAAGAGTTTCAATGTAGGAAACATTAAAAAGCTAACTAGAAATTATCGCATAGTGAGAAAGACAATAATTAATATTATTTTCTCTTTGTTCCGGCAAAACTAACTTAGCTATCATTTTCACACAGACTAATGGCGTCTCTGAATTATTTATTCTCTGAACATTTCCATTTTTCTTCGCTAACCAATACAGAAAGTTTTGTACATTTATTTAATGGTTCTTACAACGTTACCTCTGAAGTTGTGATGTATAGCTTGGCTGATGAAGTCTAAATAATACTGAAATATGCCTGGAGTTGTTTCGTGCTTATACCAAAATAATTTAAATAATATTAGTCATTAATTATATGAAATATGTTGACGGCAGCTTTAGTATCCCTTTGACGAGTCTACAACAGACATTTGTTTCCATATTCAGTCTGTTTCACTTTGGGCCCAAACTGACCTTTGGGTTAGAGGTGAATGCCATATCATTCAAATCATTTCCAAGCGTAAAGATAATTGTTCCTAAAAAAAGTAGCTTAATATTTTAAAGTGTAATGTCTCAAGCTACTGCTATCTCGCACCTTCGGATGATCTCTACGCGACTGCTACTCAACCATCAGTCGACTGTCAGTCCACTGTCAGTCCACTCCTACTACGGTCAGACTACCTCTATTTATATGTCTTGGTCGAGCCTACTTCTTCGCTTGGGGGCGTCGACACAATATAAAGATAGCTCTATTGTAAGCTGTATCGGCCATTACTAGTCTTCACTTCTGGACTAATAAACTGCCTACTCTCTCCAGCCTATGCAACTCACACATTTCACCTTTTCCAATTACCAGTGAAAGTCTCTCACACGTGAGTCGTCGTACCAAGCACTTTTTTCGGTCTTTTTCTTCTAGGAAGGTCAACGTAATAGAAATCTCGA
>NC_142930.1:135776756-135789256 GCF_046866305.1 Octopus bimaculoides
TCTGGAGATTTTTCTCGACTTTTATATAGCTATATAACTGTTTTTTGCTTCTTTGTTTGTTTGTTTCTTTGTTTTTTTATCACAGACATCTTTACTGTTATATTCCTGGTTGAGAGAGATTCTTAAGGAAAATAAGTTCTGCTACAGATTCGAATAAAAGAAAGAAAAACTGTTTCCCTTTGAGCATTTATGTTTTATGATCTCTGCGGTCGGAGTAAAAGTGAAGACAGTCTTTTCTCATTATGTAGTCTGAACAAATTTCCATCATAGGTCTTCGGTACACAGTCGGGAGCAATAAAGAAACTTACAGACTTCAGTATGATATTAGTATTTGCTTTTGAGGAGTGGGAATTTTTTCTGTAGGAGCAGGCAGGTCTTAACGGGAAGTAGAAGATTCAGACAAAAAGATTCTGATATTTAGGCGCTTCAGCAGCAACAAGCCACGACTTTTTCCACAACGAGGCTATCTTAGTATCTTTGGCTGAATATCGACCTGTTAAAGCAAATCATAAAATGCAGAATGGGGTTACATGGAACGGGGTCGTAGTAGGTGTTGCTACTCACGCTGCTGCGAACCAAACTGAAGTGAAATCAAATGAAATGGGTACATGTAATGATCTGTACTTATTAACCAGCACAATTTCTAATTTCTTTGAGAAACTTTAAACTTTATTTTCAACTTGCTTGGTAGTTTTATTTTAAAACATGGGGTGTAAGCTTTTCAAAGATTTTGTTGTTCATATGTTTCAAAGTCATAATGACAATCAAACCAAAACTTTATCAAAGCACTAATTTAACTTTCTTCCCAATTACGTTTCATAAAAGAAAGAGAAGTTTTATTAACCATAGTTGTAGATGGGAGATGATGGTGTTGGAAGTGGGTAATTAATTAGACGTTAATTATCATTTCATTCTGCTTTCCTTCGGCAAGAGACGCTACTACGGTTTCCTTGTTTGTACTTTCTGCTCTCAGGTAGCGACAAAGATCAAATACAGTCAATAAGGACTTAAATAATGAATAATTAATAATACACGCAGATAGTGTATGTGTATTATTGCAGGTAGAATATATATACATACATACATATATACATATATATATATATATATATATATATATATATATATATATATATATATATATATATATATATATATATATATATATATATATACATACATACATACATACATTCATACATAAAATACATTCATACGTATGTATGTATGTATGAGTGTAGGTTTACATATATACATATATGCGTGTTTACTTACAAATAGAATGTGAGGCCAAAATAGTCTTTCAGGTTTAATTATGTGAAAATACAGCCAATAGTAGATTAGTAATTAATACCTGATAGTGTCAAAAGTAGATTAATAATGAATACTAGATTGAGGGTTAATTATTATTACTGGAGGCAAAATCAAAATTTACAATTATATCATTTATGTGTGTATATACGTATATATTTGTGGGCATTTGTACGTTTGAGTGAGATGTTGATCCCAACACACAGAGACAATCCAGTGTTTTGATATATCACCTGATATTGTTTGTCTCATTCTCCATGTGGCTCAGATGGTGGTTCTAAAGCCAAAGTGAGTGGGTTGTTTACTCACAGGCTGAGATCCATCGTAAGCAAATCCACGACATTGACTTCTCTTCTTGATAATATTTCCTTCGATGGTGAAAAAATTAAAATCTCCGACACGAGAAGTGTCAATGCCGAAGACATATACATGCCTAGATATTCAAAAATACATATACTCCTACATGCAATCATAACTCGATTCTTTTCCAACGGACTAATCTGTTGAACGTACAGGAATAATGATAGTAATATTAAAAATGATAATAATGATAATAATAATAATAATAATAATAATAATAATAATAGTTTCAAATTTTGCTACAAGGGCAGCAATTTTGGGGGAGTAGATGAGTTGATTATATCGACCCCTTTCTTCAACTGGTACCTATTTTATCAACACCAAAAGGATGAAAGGCAATGTCGACCTCCACGGAATTTCAACTCAAAATGAAGCGATGAGCGAAACACTGCTAAACATTTCATCCTGTGTGATAACGATTCTGCCTGTTATTTTATCGATGCACGAAGAATGAAAGGCAAAGCTGATCTCGGTAGGATGCGAACTCAAAACTTCAAGGGCCGGAATAAATAACTCTAAGCATTTTCGTTCTTTCTTTTTTCTTTTTTATAGCTTTAACGATTCTTCCAGTACATCACCTTAGGTTAAATAAACATGTAATGCAATTTGTTACAAGTACTTATTCTAATTAGTACGAAAATTCGACTTTGTTATTTTATCATAATGCAGTAATGTAATAAAAGTATTTTGTTTCATATAATAACATTCAATAAAAGAGGTCTGTTTAACTCTATTGTCTTTTCTAAGTAAAAAAAGAACGTTCTGTTAAGCTGAAATGCATTTCGTACCATTTATGGCCATCTAAAATTATCTAAATTCTCATTATTAAACATTTTATTTGAACACTAATTTGACATATGTTGATCTCTTATTCACTAAAAAATGCAAGAAACAAATAATCAATTCTGTTGACCTGGGATAAACTATGATCGTTTAGGTTAAAGGGTTTCACTTACAGAAACTCTTTATTAATAAGGAGTTTTAGTTTGCGATGCAAAAGTAAAAGAGATTAGCATTATATAAACATAAATACTGTCTGGAATTACTGAAATTCATAAATGTTATCAAAGGACATCAGCAGCAGCTTTTTGTATGATAGATTTCCCATTGATCAGTATCGAGGAAAAACAATCTTTTGTACCAAACTTAATACAAAACAGTGTTCGATGAAAATGAGATTAGTCAATACAAGAAAAGAACGTACCGAGTATATAAGATTTTTTGTAAAAGAAAAATCGAAAAATTCCGTTATTTTGAGTCGATAGAATTTTGTGGTGTTTATCACTTTCATAATTGAAGCGAAATAGTTTCAAGTATATGCTGAAAAATTCTTCGTAGTCAAGATTTATTAGGAGACACCTCGCACAACGGTAACATGCAGTTACATTCAAGTCTGCTGAACCCTTGGTAATGCTGTCTACCTGTACAGGCTTGGCCAAAAGTCACCTAACAGTAAATCAAAACCATTTAATTCAAAGATTTATTTATGTTTAGCAACTGAATGAATTTAATAAAAGCATCTAAATATGAAACATCATAAAAATTGTTCAAACTGAAGTTCTTGAGCGACACATTTTCCCGTTCGAGTCAATACAGAATTACAGTATTTATGGAATTTTGATTTACTGTCGGATGACTTTTGGCCAATCCTCTATATGTAAAATTTTTATTCCTAAGTAGAGTTATTAGATAAAACACAGAGCCACTATACCTGTTAACGTGCTGAAATCAAATCCTACAATATACATAGTAGACTGATGTCCTATCCAGAGGGCAGTTTCTCAATCATTAACCTGTTTTATTGTTAGTTTTATTCTATTCCTTTCGGAATATGTCAATCGACCAATAATTTCTGTCCAATGTATCCTTCATTTCTTAATACGGCAGGGTGTGAATTGAACAACAGTTAATTGTTATTTCCAGCTGATTAAGTGGCCATTTAGATTATCCAAAATCGGCATAGAAAAGCTATACCTGAAACAAAAGACGGAATGGTCACAACTGGAACATATTTAAACTGATCTGTTGCTAAACACCACCCCCAACAACAACAACAACCAATCTCAATAGCTCATCTTAAAACTTTCGATTTCTCATTGAGATAGGAAATAAGAAAACGTGATCACTTGATAGGTCTGATGTTCGTGTGTTGGCATGTGTGAAAAATAGTTGAGTTTGTTTCCTTCTGTTTCTAAGAAATTGCTAGTGAACAATCCAGTAATACGATAGAATATCACATGTTCATTTAGAGAACTGAAAATTTTCGATCAGCTGATATATAGACTGATATGCAATTTAGAGACAGAAACTTCTACGCGTGTTAATCTGAAAACAACAAGCAAAGGAGATAACTCCATTAAACTTATTTGATTGAAAGTTTTTAAACAGTATAAGGGGGTACCCAAAAGAAACTGGAATTTTGCAATATTATATTCGCTTAGTTATACGTTTACACTTTTATCGCCTTCAAAATCTTCTCCATTTGAAGCGATGCATCGGGCCAGATGCATTTTCTGTACACAGTACAAATATGATAAAACTTCGATTTATTGTTATTATCTTTACACTTAGCAAACAGAAGCTGTGTCTCTTAGGGGACGTTTTAAAAATCTAAAAGCAGCATGATAGGGAGTTGACTTCAATAAATTCAATTTATAGAAATTTTGGAAAATATAAAAACAGCAGTTCGTTAGTGGATTTGGTCATTAAATAGTCACATCATCGACCAACACCATTAATTTTTTATGGTTTTTATCAGACTGTGTGGTCAGTGAGAATTGATATTTTAACATTTTCACTTTTAAAAAAAAAAATTCATAGAAATAGAAATAAAAGATGTAAAATTAGTTCGCAATTTATTATGCGCTGGTTATTGTTGTTGTTGTTGTTGTTGTTGTTGTTGTTGTTGTTGTTGTTGTTGAGGCCGAAAAGACCTATAATCGAAGATCTCGCGGAAGCATTTACAATATATCCAAAGGTGTCGCTTCGCTTTCTTAAATTCACAAGTTGTAATATGTGCGAGATTTACTGCTATTTCTTGCAGGTGTGTTCAGCATATGGGGTCTATTTCTTTGGCCCCTTCTTATCGCTGCTGTTGCTGATGCTGTTGCTTGGCCCCCAAGTTCAATCCTTAATGAATAAGCCTAAAAACAAAGGAATTTCAACTGTTATGATCTGGCTGTTTAAGAATATCCTGAACTCCGTATCTAAACGTATTCATTCTTTTAAGACTACACGTGAATTTACAGAGAGAGATTTAGCTACTATTTCTTGTAGCTTGATCTACCCTGTACATACACCCACATTGGCTTGTATTGTTAACTTGTGTACTGTGATGATGTGAGTGTTGTGAGTTTTGGGAAGGCCCTATCTGATAAATACTTCTCAGACTATCACTGTTTTCTTCATTTTCTAGATGTTCTGCTTCTTATCTTATCTTGGATTTTTTAACATTTTAATACACTTTATACACGCTACTAATCGATTGCGTTTCACAGCAAAAGATTCTTAAAAACTATTAATTTTCAGTTGAATCTTTACTCGTCTTTGAACATTCAGACTAGTTACTTGTGACTTTTATTGTAGTATACTTTCTAAAAATCATTTGTTAATGTCTCCTGTATGTCGGCGTGACTGTGCGGTAAGACGCTTGCTTCTCAACCACATGGTTCGACGTTCAGTCCCACTGCGTGGTGCATTGAGCGAGTGTTTCTACTATAGCCTCAGGCCAAGTAAAGCATTGGAAGAGGATTTAGTCGACGGAAACTGAAAGAAGCCCGTCGTATATACATGTGTGTGTGTGTATGTGTTTCTGTATTTGTCTCATGATTACCGCTTGAAAACCAGTATTGGTGTGTTTACGTCCCCGTAACTTAGTGTTTCGGCAGAAATTACCGATAGAATCAGTACCAAACTTAAAAACAAAATAAATAAGCACTGGGGTCGATTTCTTCGACTAAAATTCTTCAAGGAGGTGCCCCAGTATGGCGACAGTCTAATGACTAAAACAAGGAAATGATAGAATATTGAAAGAAAGTTTGTAACTGAAATAAATATTTATTCAAAATAGCCATTATTGATAACCTTAAATTAGATTCTAGTACAATATTTCATACAAAAAGCTTAGGGGAGATTCAAAGTTGTTTGCGCAAATATAATTTAAACATATTGGTAAATGTATTCATCGAATGTATTTAATACACTTAACCGCATAAACAACACACACATATGCATATATATATATATTCATATATAGATACCCCACACTACCTACTAACATTAATCCTCAAGCATACGGAAGAACGAAAAACACTATATTGATAGGAAACTACCCACCTTCGGCTACAAGTAAGCTTTCTTCTTTGTTTCTATACCAAAGACAGAAAGGTAGGACCACTCAATCCGATAGTGACAATATATGTGTGTGTCTGTACATGCGTGCCTGTGCGCGCGTGCGTGCGTGTGTGTGTGTGTGTGTGTGTGTGTGTGTGTATGTGTGTGTGTACTTTATATACTTTATATATACTTTATATACTTATCATTTTTACTGATCTTGTGTTCTTTAGCCCCATTTCGACTTTGATTTGGTAAACATATCAAGGCTGCAATAGATACATAGCCATCCTGTAGTGCATCTGGGATGACATTTGTCAATGTGTTTCCACTTACATAGCAGTAGTATGTAATTCGAGGTAGATTTCGTTACTATAGAACACTACAGACATCCTTTTTGTGGTAGTATGCAAAGAGCATGTTACTTTACTGGAGCTCGTCCTTGAGTTATTGTCTTTGTTTTAGTGCGTAATCCCTGATAAAGAAATCCTATTGTCAAAGGCATTCTACCCTTTTGATTTGATATAGTGTCTAGAACTACTCTATCCATGTCTCCGTTTTGTGATGATTGGTCGTGTATAAAGAGATATCATTTTGGCGATGAGATTTGAATAGACATTGAAACAAAATCGAAGTTTTGTTTGTATTCTTAACGATTGCATAGAGTTCCTCTCAACGGCTCGTCTACGTCTTTGTACAAACAAAACGTGCTTAAAATATCAAAGGTAACGAAATAGTTTTAGATAACTCAAACACCAAACGAGTTAATATGAAATTTGATCAAATACATTTTGTTTAAAGTATTGTAGTATACATAAATGATGATGTAAAAAGATATACTCGTGGTACTTAAAAGACGATTTCAGATAATGGAATCCTTATAATGGGAGATCGAGGATGGACTACTTGGTTGGTCGTCAATTGGTGAATGCACCAACTTTACTCTGACACTTAACCTTGCTTTGTTGAACAGAAAATCAAGCAGACATAGACTTACAAATGTTCAAAAGGAAGATCAAGGGCATTAGCGTCAGCAGTCTAGAAATATATGTGAAGACCATCAACACAGCTCTTTACGACTAACAAAATCATAACAAATCAAGCTTACGCTCAGGCACAATATAAACTGATACATACATCTGATCTTCCAAAGTAAATTGGACAACGAATGGTAGTTTTTTATGTCGGTACACATGCCCGCTTGAAACTTTTAACTATCAATTTTTTACTTTTTATTGCAAGAAATAAAATTTCCTCATTTTTAAAACGCGGTGTTGCCATCATTTATAGCTTAGCTTTCACAGTTGGCTAAAACCTTGAATTAATATCAAGTTAGAGCAACTGAACTAAGCAGTGTAAGCTAAAGAAAACGTGCAGTGAAAATGCATATGATGATAAATCGTTCCTTCACTATAACAGCCCTTTTCTGCTAACTGAACAAGCCGTTTGAAAGATAATCATTTTGGCCTTGTACATAAAACAATGTGATCAATAGGGTACAGACCTCTACTGTTTTATCTTTTGTTTCATGAGCATTGTCATAAAATAATTTCTTTACACAGGGTACATATGTGTTCGTTTGCACGTTCACTCTTTCTCTCTTTCTCTTTCTCTCTCTCCCCCCTCTCTCTCTCTCTCATCCACTGACGCAGTCCAATAGGAAACCATCTACCATGCACGTATACTAAAATGGTTCATATCACCCTATGTTTCTACCTGGTGTCCCTCAGCCAAACACATTCTATATTTTACTGTTGCAAATGTATAAAATAAATCGGTACATTTCGCTTCAAGGTTGACGGTTACACAAAATTTTATCTTTCTCCCTGATTAAACAATATCAGTATATTCAATATTGCCTGAACTTTTCAAGATATATGCTACAGACGGGGAGAGAAGTTCTCAACAAGAGTTCAACATTATGAAAGCTACAATACCTCCCCCCCCAATCACCCCAGGGCGTCAGATCAGAACGTTACTTACAAATAAGAAATATACAAAAGAATTTGGGGGGAAAGTACTCGCTTAAATTAAGTTCAATTAACAGTTCCTAGTGATATTTCAAAGGAAAGGAATAAATACAATAATTTCTTATTGATAATAATGTCGGCTGCTTTTGGTTCTCTTTTTGGACTGTTTCCAAAAATGTTTACAGTTTACATCTGAATTTACCAATGCATAATCAGAATGTTGTAGAATGCAACTTTCAGACAATTTGTTTGTTAGAACAATAACCCAAGGGTGAAATGGATAAACACAACGACGACAAAACTTAAATGGCTTCATTAGTGGAGAAAATCTATATAGGCATACTTCAATTTTTTAGCAGACATACGCTAACTAGTACTGCCTAGATCTTACTAGATACCCCGCTCTCTCTCTCTCTCTCTCTCTCTCTCTCTCTCTCTCTCTCTCTCTCTCTCTCTCTCTCTCTCTCTCTCTCTATCTATCTATCTCTCTCTATCTCTCTCTCTATCTCTCTCTCTCTCTCTCTTTCACACTCTTTCTCAATCTATCTATCTATCTATCTCCCTCTCACCATCCCTCTAGTAATTACCACCCTCCTCTCCTACCTGCACTGACATGTATGATGTTTACCTGCTTGTCTGTGTATATGTATGTGTGTGTGCGTGTGTGTATGGGTGTGAATGTGCGTGTGCGTGTGTGTGAGTACGTAAATATATATATATTCACATATATACGTCATATAGACACACTCACAAATACATACATCTATACATTCCACTTCCGACCTACGCACATATGTGCACTCGTGTGAAAATGTGCATGTGTGTGTGTGTGTTTGTGTCTGTGTGTGTATAAACACAAGCGAAGGTCAGAAGTGTGAAACATGGAGTTAAAGTTAATAAAGTTTGAAACTTACAGTAAATACAATAAAACAGCGGATACAGTACGTATTATTTACACGTTTCATGTTGGCATATTTCTGTGCGTTCTGACTTAATAAACACATGTGCGTGCGTGTATGGGGGGGGGGGGGGGCGCTTGTCTGTGTGTATGTGTATGTGTGTGTATGTGTGTGTGTGTGTGTCTGTGTCTGTGTGTGTGTGTGTTCTCGGTTGTCTGTGTGTGTGTATCTGTTTGTGCGCGGGAGAGAGAGAGAGCTAGAGAGGGACGTCATGCAAAGAAATATCAAGATAAGACTGAGGTTGTTCTTGTTTCGTCCATAAGGAGTATGACCAAAGTTAGTTATAGATATCTTTTTACTTTATGACTACTCAATGGGCTTTTATAATTCGAGTTTCGTTTAAGAATAATCGTAATTCCAAACCATTTCATTGGGGATGTATACTGAAAAGAATTTACGGACTTGTTTGGCAACTGGCCTATCATAATTAAAAATGACATTATTAGGTTGATTTCCCATTATCGTGTTTCCATTGTCTTTCATTATGCACCTGAGGTGGTGGGAACTAATATTACGGCAGTACACATATACACGCATATACATATATATATATATATATATATATATATATATATATATATATATATATATATATATATATATAGAGTTATTAATATTTCTAAGTCTCTCTAAAGGAGACTACGGCAGCGGTACTGGAAATTAATAGTTATCGCCAAGCCAACATGGCAGTCCCAAAATTAGGACGAAAGCTGCCGTGAATTAGCTCCAAGAAGCCATCGCCTCTAGCTAGCTATGTGACACACGAAACCTGTGTCCTTTATAAACTTCGAACAGGGGAGGTCAGCAGTGTCCCCCTGCTGGTTTGGCATCTGCAGACTAGTTTCAGGGTGTTGCCCCTTGTCAATGCAGAGCAGCCAAGCCTTAGCCAGGCGGCGCTGCTGACTATCTGCTCGAAGGTTATTTATCTAATTTCAGTGGAATCTATCCACTGGTTTTCAGAAATAGAGTTATTAATATTTCTAAGTCTCTCTAAAGGAGACTACGGCAGCGGTACTGGAAATTAATAGTTATCGCCAAGCCAACATGGCAGTCCCAAAATTAGGACGAAAGCTGCCGTGAATTAGCTCCAAGAAGCCATCGCCTCTAGCTAGGAGACTAGGACAAGGTAGAAAATGCTAAAACAATTTTATCATGAAGAATATCTTAGTACCGGTTCCAGTCTTTGCCACTTCTTCAACTTAGATTAAAGCATGAAAAACAATTAAATTGTGGAAAGATTAAATGAAATGCTTTTTTTTTATATTTCCATAATGACCTCAAATCAAGACCAATAATAGAAGGTCCGGCATGCGAAACTCACCGCCTTTTAAAACCATTCCTCAAGCATATCAAAAGCTACATAAGGGACGACCTGGATATGCTCAATCATCTCCCTAAAACAATAAATAAAAACACCCTAGTAGTAACCTTCGATGTAGTCAACCTCTATTCTAAAATCACCCACAGCCTAGGAATAGAGGCAATTCAATTCTAGCTAGAGAACTACTCCAATGTACTCCCACATAGTAGCAAAAAGAATTCGTTATAGAAGGGCTAAAATTCAACTTGGATAATAACTTCGTCTTCTATCGACAAAAATCGGGGACTACGATGGGTACGATGGGCCCCTCCTTCGCTAACCTAGTCATGGGCTATCTAGAAATCAATCTTTATCGTAAGTTACTAGAGAAATACGGCAACCCATTCTCCCTCTACATAGAAAATAACTGGAAGGGGTATCTTGATGACTGCTTCATTCTTTGGCATGAAGTATAGAGAGACTTAAAGAATTTCAAGTACTTATAAATGAACTTGACATAATCATTCAATTTACGATGGAATATAGTCATCAACAACTTCCATTCCTCGACATCCTCATTAAGAGATCCAACAACAAAATAAAAAACAGATATATGCTATAAGCCCACGGACTCCAAGCAATATCTACCGTTCAACTCATGCCACCCCATACACACTAGAATAAATATCCCTTACAACCTGGTAAAAGCACCATGGACACACGTCTACATGAACTAAAGGTTACACTCATTACCAGGAAATACTCACCATCACTAATTGATATAGGCTTTCAACGTGCTCTACAACTCAACATCCACGAACTCTGACATCCCAAACTAAAGAAGAATTTACAACCAAAATCTCCACCATACATCTCCACACACAACCCCCTCAACAACGAAGCCTTCGACACCATCCTCTAGAACATTCCTCTACTAAAAAGGGACCACAGAATGAATTTAATCCTCCAAACGCACACCATCATAAAGAGTAAAAGACAACCTAAATATATGAAAAGTCTAATAAACACAAGGCCAAGTCCACTCGTCAACAACACTGCTGCCGGCAGTAAGAAAATGCGGAAGACGTAACTGTGGTATATGTATCAACCTAAATGAGCAATCGGAGTTCTCTGTGCTTCGAATCAACTGCATTTCCCGATTAAAATTCGGGAAAACAGAAAAATAACATTCAGCGAACACATCGACATTTGCGCCACTAACGAACAACCCAACTTCAGAATTTTTACTCTCTATAAATTGAGAGACGATGCAACCTATAAACAGCGCATTAGCAAGTGTCATATTTTATCGCAAAATATAAACACCTTTTGAATGTCTCCACCACAGATGACGCTACTGCAAGGGCCTTAGAATAATACCCAGGTAAATATTAAAAACGATATACTCAGAACAGAACAATTCCAATCACTACTACTATAATCACAACAGGTCACTTTTAGGCCACTTGAGCATTTAAGAGTACTTCACCAACAACTTACTACTGTCATACCATACCACTCCCGTATTTTTTCTTATTCTTTCTCTTCTTTTCCTACTCCCATTTCTTCTTCTTCTTCTTCTTCTTCTTCTTCTTCTTCTTCTTCTTCTTCTTCTTCTTCTTCTTCTTCTTCTTCTTCTTCTTCTTCTTCTTCTTCTTCTATTATATTATTTGAGTGTGTGCTTATGTATGTATGTATAAATGTATGTATGTATGTATGTATATATTCCAGACGGTGTATATATATATATGTATGTATATAGGATCGCGGTTTTGATTCCCAGACCGGGTGTTGTGAGTGTTTACTGAACGAAGACACCTAAAGCTCCACGATACTCAGGCAGGGGGTGTTGGTGAACCCTGCTGTACTCTTTCAACACAACTTTCTCTCCATCTTTCTTCCTGTTTCTGCTGTACGTGTATTTCAAAGGGCCAATCATGTGTCAAACGCTGTGTCACGCTAAATATCCCTGAGAACTACGTTAAGGGTACACTTGTCTGTGAAGTGCTCAGCCACTTGCACGTTAATTTCACGAGCAGGCTGTTCCGTTAATCGGATCAACTGGAACCCTCGTCGTCGAAACCGACCGAGTGCGGTAGTAATATTACAGTCACACGAACATACACTATAATCGTATTCATCACCCCGATTTCAATAAATAATCGCTTAAATTTTCTTTTTGCTTTATAATATTATAACAACGTCATTAAAAAGTATCTCGCTTGACCTACGATATTTCGATTCGCACGGTGATTAGCTGAAGCAGTC